>NW_027417258.1:0-121916 GCF_009905375.1 Apium graveolens | reverse complement strand
CAGCTGTATTCTGCAAGCAGTTTTTTCTGGCCTACCTTATTTAAGGATGCTCATCAATTTGTTTTAAGGTGTGATCGTTGCAAAAGAGTGGGAAATTTGACGAGAAAGGATGAGATGCCGTTAAATGTGATGCTTGAAGTCGAGGTCTTTGATGTTTGGGGAATCGATTTCATGGGGCCTTTTGTCTCGTCCTGCAACAATTAGTACATCTTGTTGGCAGTCGATTATGTCACAAAATGGGTAGAAGTCAAAGCTCTACCGACAAATGATGCAAAGGCAGTGTTGAATTTTCTTCATAAGCAGATTTTCACAATGTTTGGAACGCCTCGAGTAATCATAAGTGATGAAGGGTCGCATTTCTGCAACCGTAAGTTCACTTCTATGATGCAGCGTTATAACGTGAATCATTGAGTTGCTACTGCCTATCATCCGCAAACAAATGGTCAAGCGGAAGTATCTAACAGAGAGATCAAGCGCATTCTAGAGAAGGTTGTTTGTCCGTCAAGGAAGGATTGGTCTTTAAAGCTCGATGAAGCTGTTTGGGCTTACAGAACAGCATACAAAACTCCACTTGGTATGTCCCCGTTTCAACTGGTGTATGGTAAGGGATGTCATTTACCTGCGGAGCTTGAGCATAAGGCCTATTGGGCGTTGAAAAAGTTGAACCTGGATCTAGATGCAGCTGGAAAGAAGCGAATGCTTCAGCTTAATGAACTTGATGAATTTCAACTCCAAGCGTACGAGAACAACAAAATGTAAAAGGAAAAGGTGAAAAGGTGGCACGATAGGAAGTTACATCCTAAGTTATTCGTGCCGGGGTAACAAGTTCTCTTATTCTACTCTCGTCTCCGACTTTTTCCTAAGTTGAAATCAAGGTGGTCTGGACCTTTTATTGTCAAAACTGTGTTTCCACATGGAGCGGTGGAGATTTTTGAGAATGATCCGGACCAAGCTTTCAAGGTTAATGGTCAGTGTTTGAAGCACTACTATAGGGACACGGCAAACCGAGAAGTGGTTAGTGCCGTTTTATTGTCAACTTAAGGAAGGTACGCAACATCAAGCTAATGACGAAAAATAAGCGCTTCGTGAGAGGCAACCCATGATTTGTTGTTACAGGAAACCTTAGATGTTAATAACCTATCCAAAACCACAAAAAAATCAGAACCTCCCGCTCAGCTCTACCGCTCAGGGGTCGGCTGGGAGAAAAAATTTAGTTCCATAAAAATCCAAAAAAAATCAAAAAAACAAAATACAGCCCATAAACACACGACCTATTTCCCCATTATCCCATGATTTTAACCCTTAAACCCACTCCTAATCAAATTCTACCCTAATCCATACCCTATATACATACACCTATCCCATATATCTCCCATACTCTTTCTACAATTCAACTCTCTCCCAAACACAAAAACATAAATCTCAAGCACTTTTATTCAGATTCGATGGCACCCAAGAGAGCAAGGACTATTGATAGCAAGCACTGTCCCTACTGCTGATTCTTCGAGGGGTACTGCTGTGAGGCCTCGTTTGAATGATAGGGCTGCTGAGGAGGAGTACACTAGGCTTCTGGGGAAGCCAATTCTGAAAGAGGGGCTTTTTACCATCATGGAGAGATGGTGAGTTTTCCTATGATTGCTGAGAAGGGATGGATAGCTTTTTGTGAGTCGCTTGAAGCAGTGCCGATGAGCGTGGTTCGCGAGTTCTATGCGAACGCGAAGGCCGAGAAGAATGGGTATTCTGTCGTCCGGGGGATGACGGTTGATTATCACCTAGTGGCGATTCGCCGTGTGATTGGGCAGAGACAGAGGAAGCCCACGGAGGAGAGCTGGAATGAGAAGACTGCTGAGGATTTTGATTTGGATTTGATTTGTGCTACTCTCTATAGGCCGGGCACAGTATGGACTTTCAAGACTGGAACTAATGAGTATCGTCACTTTCCGGTGATCGCGATGAACGGGTATGCCCGTGCATGGAATGCGTTTATTTGTGCTAATATTTATCTTCTTCGCATGCACATGAGGTCACAGTTGAGAGAACATAGTTGTTGTGGGGAATTTTGAATGAGGAGTACTATGTGGACCTTGGTGAGTTCATCTACCAAGGAATTCTGAAGTTTTTGAGGGGAGCTAAGCACATGAACATCCCTTATGCATCCACGGTTACTAAGCTTTGCCGATCGGTGGGAGTTCAGTGGCCGCCTCATGAGCATTTGCAGTTGCCGGCCGCTCCTATTGATTTCGGGACTCTGAATGCGATGCAGGAGTGGACCGGTGGTGAGCCCGAGGAGCATGGGCTGGGTTATCATCTTCCAGGAGGGCGTCCAGCATGAGGTGCTACTATGGCAAGGCCAAGGCGTGATGAGGCTGGTTCTTCTAGAGCTCAGGAGGGTGCTGGGATGGCTGATGCCCAGTATAGGAGGCTGTCACGGAGGATGGATGCTATGTACGAGACGCAGAACAGGTTTGCTCAGGAGCTCACCCTTGCGCTAGGGACCGCTTTTCGAGGCCTTGGAGCTGACATCCAGTGGCCAGTTTTTGGTAAGGACTCCGCATATCCGCCTCCTGATACACCACCCACTGAGGGTGATGATGATGATGATCTCTCCGAGTAGGTATACCCTGTGTTCCTTTCTACTACCTTCACTAGGGACAATGAAGATTTTAAGTTTGGGGGTGGTAGTTAAGGAATATTTTGTGTGTGTGTCATATAGTTGCATATTCATGATAGTTAGTTCATATAATTGCATAATTTTTGGCATATAGAGTTTTTTTTATTATTTATAGCTTTATTTATTTATCATGTCATGTAGCTCATGCATTTGCCATGATCCCTTTTGCGCTGATTTGCCGACTGATTTGTGATTGATGCGACTGTAGTGATTGCATTAAAGTAATGTTGAATCGTGTAGGTTGATATGCATGCTAGAAATACTTGTAATTTCACTAAGTCTTAGAGAATGCTTAAGGACTAGATTGTTGTTATGGTTCGACGGTTTTCGAGGTTAATCTATTTATTATGCTTACAATTTTATAATAGGTTCTTAGTGATAAAAGGCATGAAAAGAAAAAATATGGAGTAAAAAATGGAATTCGTTGCTAATTGTGGCTAGGCGTTAAATGGGTAGTAGCCAGCTCGTATGTGTATGCGAGTAGTCTAGGGTTGAGCAGGATGGAGCGAAACGCACTTGCTTAGAAATTTTGAAAAAAAAATATATATAGAAAAAAAGAGAAAAAATAATAATAAGAGTTAATGCATAATTGATCACGAGTGGGCTCTTGGTATTCGAGTTATTAAGTTCTTAGGGGACTTGTGCCTAGTGACCTAAGGCTTTTATAGTCCTGGGATCCGATAACCTAACGCTCGCTACATGGATACCATTGCATACAGTCTTTGTAGGACCTCACCTCATTGCACGGTCAAATAAGCATTTGTTGTTATAAATAAAAAGCATGGATTCCATAATAAGCTCCAGATCCTCGAAGTGTATAAGTCACTTTGTGCTAGAATTTTTATTCTTTGTATATCATGCGATTGCCTGGATGATAGTTGAGTCATGATAATTACTCTAGTTGCGAAGCTATCTGTTAAGCATCTGCACACACCATATTTCTGGTGTATGTTAGTTTGTATGATTCGATGATCTTTATTCGCCTATTTCATTTGTTGAGATGTCGTGAGTTGGTGTTTGGTCGTAGTAAGGGGGATCGCTGCATTCATATAGATTGCATTCATGCATGTTTTTTAGTTGTTTTTTGAGTCTGTAACGCTTGAGGATAAGCATGCGACTTAAGTTTAGGGGGTGTGATAAGTGGCATTTTATACCACTTAGAACGTCTTATAATAGCTTAAATTGGTGTCTTGAAATCACGTATTTTGTGTATTTGATGCGTTTTTTCTAGTGTTGTGCATTTCAGGCTATAGTTACATTTCGGGGGAGAATTCATCAATAATAGCCTTGGCATGTGTCTAGCATTGCAAGTGGGAAGAGAGGAGCAGATTACAGGAAGAGAACGGAGCAAACAGACCATTTTTTTCCAGAAGGGTCTGAGCGCCCGCTCAGCTAGCTGAGCGGTGCCGGAAGGAAGCTTGAGCGGCCCGCTCAGCTATGCTGAGGCGGCCGCGCAGGGTCGTAATTTCAGATTTAATATTTTAGACTTCTAATTCTGTTTGGCTTCCAACTTCTGAGTAATCTGGGTTTTATGGGACTCCTATATAAGTAGATGTCAGAGACGTTTCACGTGTGTTGGATCGTTGTATTAATCAAGGAGCGAAGGAGATAAGGAAGAAGACCGTTTTAGCACATCGCAACGAAGAGGAAGCATATTTTCTTGTGATTCTTTATTTTGTTGTAACGTTGGATGCTAGTTTTCTTTGCTTTGAACTTATTTACTCTTGTGACGTACTCTGGTTTAATATAATTAGTTTAGTTATTTTTCTTTGTGTTTATTTATCATGTTTTCATATGAACCCATGATGACGATGAGTGCTAACACGGGTTAATCGTGATCATGGGGTCGTAACGGATTTACTATGTACTTCTTTAGTTAGTTGTTTAATACCTTAGTGTGTGATGATTGTATGATATCTAGTATTGGTTGTGCGTATTCGTCTTATGTGCATCGCGAACATATAAGATAGGGTGTTAATCTCTTGTGAAGCGACGGTGGATCTCGAGATTTAGAACTTGCCATGCTAGAATAGGTTTCATATACAAGTCTGCATGATTAGTGGGTAACTCTAACCGTTTTATTCGCCCTGTGTAATCAAAATGAATAACTGTTCTTAAATCATTATGTTGTCAATATCTGTAGACATATAGGGACTCAACATAATTGATGCCTATTCAACTTCTATCTTAATTGTGGATGTTTGGTAGAATGGTATTAGTACAATGAAAGTTGGCTTTTATCAGTTCCGTGTTATTTGATTAATATCATCGCTGTTGCATGCTAAGGGTAATAACAATGACTACTGAAGGAAGTAGTAATGAAGTTGTGATCTCATGAGTGTTTTAATATTGTTAATTATAAGTGTTAATTAAGTGTATAATTCTAGTAGTTAATTCTAGTTCATAATTAGTTGATCAAATCTAAGTTTTCTTGTCTTAACATTGAGAAGTAATCATACATTGGTGAGTGAGTTTAATTGAACATAATTAGTCTGAGTCTCTGTGGGAAGAACTAGAAAGTATTCTATATTACTTGCGAACGCGTATACTTGCGTGAACATTAGCGCGTGTTTTCGCCTTAACAATAATAACCTAAAGGGTCGCACAAAGAATGATTGGAGGATTATTTAATTTATATTCGGATTTAAATTAAATGTAAGTAATTCGAATTATTTGTTATTAATTAAGTATGACTTAATTAATTAAATAAATAGGAAATTCAAATTTAATATTAAATCCGAAATTAAGTTATTGGATGATTAAGTGAGACTTAATAATACAATAATTAGAATTTTGAATTTAATAATAATAATAACTCTAAAATTAAGTTTAGGGTTGGAGGTCCATTAGCTCTTGCCTATATAATATATTTTTCTAATAAAAATAGGGTGACACGTTTTATTTGATAAAATATAAACCCTAGCAGCTTGAAGAGAGATAGAGAGAGCAAGAAGGCGGCCTCAAGAACGTGCTAGTACACACCCATCCTCCGGGCGATCATTCGTGTGGATACCTTCAAGGCGTAGATCGTTCCAGTGACGGGCTACGTGGTCATCATTCAAGACCTCCATCTTTCCATTAACGTAAAGCTTCTTAAGGTAAACATACTGAACTACAAATTAAATATTATTTTTCGCATGGATCCTGCGGAGGGTTTCGATTTTTAAGATTTAAATTTATGTTATTCGTAGCGTTTATGTGCTAAAAAAACCCTTCAATGGTATGCAGAGCTACTTGCGAAAAGTTTTTAATTCATTTATGAGTTTAACCGTTTTTGATATATGAGCATGCGTGATTCACCATGATTTGATGTTGATATAATATGCTTGTATATGTATGGTTTTGAATATATGATATTCATGTGAGTTGTATAATCATAAGATGATTATGTAATCTGTATATATACTGATATATACATGATTTATGTTTGTTCTAATTATAAGAATCATATTAGATACGGATTCTGAATTGGCTGCTGCAGATTTGTTGAAATCTGGGTCTGGTGTACGATTTACGCAAACGAATACCCTATTCGATAGGTAAACGAGTGGCTGAACAAAACTGATAGCAATAGCTATCAACGACTCGTCTGTACGGCGTTTGACGTCGTTTACTGCCCGTAAACAGTGATTCTTGTTTTTTCTGATTTGATTTTGATTTTTCTGATTTTGTCATTTTTTTATGATTAGATCATGGATAATATGATATTTTAAGATCAGATTATGTATTTTAACATGCTTTATGTGTTGTATGAGCATAGTGGATGGTTATGGCCTTTCGACCTTAGTGTAATGATTTTGGTTTTGTTTTAAATACGACTTGCATGTCGTCAATCTTTGTAATCATAAATCTCGAATGTAACTCGAGTTATTCTTGTAAGTTCATTTGATTAGTTTTTCTTTCAATCATGTAATGTAATTGAAGACTCAAGAAGGCTATCCAATGGAGGTGATTCAAAGAAGAAGACGAGACATACAAGGAGTCTAAACAAAGAAGAAGACGAGGCATACAAGAAGTTTAAACAAAGAAGAAGACTTATATAATAAGTAGTTGTATTTATTTCCATCACCATATTAGATTGACCTTGATCGTTATCATGAGCTTGATAAAGATCACATAGGATGGGGCCATAACCAAACATATTTACTTTATTGCACTTTACATATTGATGTATGAATGTATGTATAGAATAGTTAATGATGCATGCTTTAATTAGATTAATAATGCATGAATGTATGTATTAGATACGTCACCCATGCCATGCCTAAACAAGATAAAATCTGTAACGACTCAAGATTTTAAAATTTACAAACGATTATGAGATTCTCGTGTTTATGAAACACGGAATGAAATATGAATCTTCTTTATTTCCGACATGGGGCGATTTTGTCAACAACGGGTTCATAGAACTTGTAAGGCTGTGGGTTTTAAGCGAGACCGATGTGACTCCTCCACTACCTGGAAATCAAACCATTGATGAGTATTGATTTGAAGTATTTTATTCAAGGAAAAATTGGGAATCTCTTTATGATGGGATCATGATCGTTATAATACTAAAAAAACCCTAATGTTTATATTAAGTTATTTAGATGCCTTCCAATATGTCCAACACGTTAACCCCTAGATCGAAGTACTCTCGTCTATCGTGGGACGGCGTGTGAAGTATATGATACTTTTAGACCTTTGGGTTTTAACTTAACTAAGTTACCACAATAGGATTGTGAACTTAGAGGCATAGAGTTTGGTGAGATTTATTGGATAAATAAGAATAAATGTTGTTCCACTAAACTATCTAAGAGTTATATAGTTGATATAATTGACAAATGTTGTCTACCTTATTGAATCATGTTTTAGGAGTAAAGCCAAAGCTGAACTAAAATGTTATGAAAATTTGGATCTTGGCTCACTAGAAAGTATATAGAAGATACTCTTTCAGAATTAATAGTTAGGGCTATTAATTGATAAAATAGTGGGAGATATATATTTTGAATATATATGAATAATCACTTGAACATAATTTAATAATCATCTGTAAACTAATTTATCTTATGCATTTTAAACATTGTAGATATCAAATGGCAATCAATTCAAACAACTTCTCTCTGCGATCAGTCCTTGAGAAGGACAAGCTGACAGGAATAAACTTCCTTGACTGGCAGAGGAACTTGAGGATTGTCCTCAAACAAGAGCGCAAGCTCTATGTCATAGATATCCCTCACCCTGCACCTCTCACTAAAGGAGCATCCCGTGCTCAACATAATGTTTATCAGAAACATATCGATGATGACACGGATGTTCAATGTCTCATATTAGCGACCATGACTGCTGAACTTCAGAAATAACATGAGAATATGGATTCTGATGATATGATTGAGCACCTTAAATGTATGTTTGAAGGACAGGCTCGTCAGGAGAGGTTTGATACTTTCAAATCATTGTATGCATGTAAGCAGGGAGAACATGATCCGGTTGGACTGCATGTTCTAAGGATGATTGGGTATATTGAGTACCTTGCCAAGTTGGGTGCCCCGATTGCCATGGAGCACCAGATTGACATAATTTTGCAATCTTTAAACCACAGTTATTCTCAATTTGTGATGAATTACAATATGAATGAGATAGATAAGAACCCCACCGAACTGTTGGCTGTGTTGAAAACTACTAAGACCAACGTTCAGAAGACATCCCCTGCTCCCATATTGATGGTGAATAAGGGGAAGGCCAAAGGAAAGGGTAAATGGAAAGGCAAGAGGAAGATGGGATCTAAATCGAATGCCAATCTGAAACCTGATCCGACCAAGGTTTTGAAGCCTAAAGGTGGTGTTCCAAAGATTGGTGATTGTCACTATTGCAAGAAACCAGGTCGTTGGAAGAGGAACTGTCACGCTTATTTGGAGCATCTGAAGAAGAAGAAGGCTGTTGTTACTACTTCTGATTTAGGTATTTATGTTATTGAAGTCAATTTTTCTACTTCTACATCTTGGGTATTATATACTGGATGTGGTTCTCACATTTGTATAAATGTCCAGGAACTGCAGGGAAGTAGGACATTGGCGAAGGGAGAAGTCGACCTACGAGTTGGCAATGGAGCAAAGGTTGCTGCTTTAGCTGTAGGGACTTATCGTTTATCATTGCCCACTGGGCTTGTTTTAGAACTAGATAACTGTTTTTACGTGCCTGCGATTTGCAGAAACATTATTTCAGTTTCTTGTTTGGACAAGAAAGGTTTTTCATTTTTGATTCAGAACAATAGTTGTTCCTTTTCATTCAATAATGTTACCTACGGGATTGTCGTTTGTTTAACGGTTTATATGTTCTTGATATAGATACTCCTGTCTATAACATAAATAATGATAATAAATGTATTAAGATGAAAGACTCAAATCAAACATACCTTTGGCATTGTCGTTTAGGTCACAGAAATGAGAAACGCATTTTCAAATTACATAAAGATGGTTACTTGGATAAGTTTGTTTTTGATTATACGAAGAATGAAAATCTTGTCTCATTGGAAAAATGGCTAAAGCTCCTTTTACCGGACAAGGTGAAAGGGCCACCGAACGATTAGGACTTATACATAGTGATGTATGTGGTCCAATGCGTACGATAGCAAGAGGTGGCTTTTACTACTTCATTACTTTTACTGATGATTTCAGTAGATATGGATATGTGTATCTTTTGAAGAACAAATCTGATTTTTTTGAAAAGTTCAAAGAATACAAGGCTGAAGTGGAAAAGAAAACAGGGGAAAGTATAAAAGTTCTACGATCAGATCGTGGAGGAGAATACTTAAGCCTCGAGTTTAAAGGTTTCTTGAAGGAGTGTGGTATCGTATCACAACTTACTCCTCCCGGAATGCCTCAATGGAATGGAGTTTCTGAGAGGAGAAATCGTACCTTGTTGGACATGGTGCGATCGATGATGAGTCTAGCAGATCTTCCAATAAGTTTCTGGGGTTATGCTCTAGAAACGGCTGCATATACACTGAACCGAGTTCCAACTAAATCGGTTCAAAATACTCTATATGAGATATGGACTGAGAAACGTCACAGCATGTCTTTTATGAAAGTATGGGGATGCGAAGCGTTTATGAAATGCTTGGTGTCTGACAAGCTGGGACCAAAATCATATAAATGTTATTTTGTGGGATATCCTGAAGAAACTAAAAGGTATAGTTTCTATAATCCTACCGAGAACAAAGTGTTGGTTGCTCGAACCGCTGTATTTCTTGAAAGAGAGTTACTTTCAAAGAAAATTAGTGGGAGGACTATAGATCTCGATGAAGATCGAGTTGTACAAAATAATATTGAACCAGAGTTGGAAAATGGGCAGGAAGTACATCAAGATATTCCTGCTCCGGAAACACAGATTGTTCGTAGATCTACTAGGGCTCGTCATGAGCCAGAGAGATATTATAGATTTCTCTTGCTCAAGATATAACGACTCGTGTAATCTTTTTGAATTATTTAATTATGCAATTATGGAAATTATTAAATAAATAAAATATGTGTGTTGGTTTTGACCGCTATGTGTTGTTTGATTATTATCCATATATGATTTATAGTGTACCGGGTTGTTCGCGCGATTAATTATGGGATCGTATTGAATTGTTTTCACTTTCAAAAGTGGATTTAGTGCAAATTTATTTGCATAAATATTGAGAATGTTTCTAAAATTGTTTTTATGATTTTATAATTACAGTAATTATTTTTAGGATTTTATAAAATTGAGAAATCAATATTTCATTAATTATTTATCTTTAAATGATTTTCTGAGTATGTTTAATGGTAAAATCCATATTTAATTCTAAAATTCTTCAAAAATTATGAAACTCATATTTATTTAAGTTTGGAATATTTCGAGAATTTTAAAATTATTTTGGAAATTTTCGGGATTAATTCCACCCGCACGTTGTTTCGGTTATTTGTTAAAAGCAGGTATAAAGTGCGCTTTAAAAATTATTTTAAAATTACGAAGATTGCATTTTCATTTACTTCAGGATATTTCTAATATTTTAAGACTATTTTCGCGATTTTTAGAATTTGTTTTAAGAATAACTCGGTTCGTTAATCGTGAAATGCTAGTACGAGTTGCGTTTTAAAAAAATGCTTTAAAAATTATGAAAACCTTATTTTATTAATTTCAGGATATTTATAAAATTTTAAAAATATTTTGGGCATTTTAAAGGGAGTTTCGGGAATTTTTCGACGTATTTTCACGCGCATCTTGGTTCGTTAAATTACGAATTTCGGGACGGATTTATGCTTGTAGGACACGTGTTGGGTTCTTATTTTTGTTGCGTGTCCTTTAATACTTGATACCTGGCATCAGCACAGTTGGTTAGGTTTTATTTCTTTTTTTTATTTGGGGGAGACCTTAACATCAATCTCTCTCAATCTCCTTCGTTGCTCTCTATCTCTTCCCCTGTTTTTTTATTGCTTCACCGTACGTTTTCGGTGAGCCACCTTCTCCTATTTCCCTTCTATCTTCGTTTGTATCTTCTTTCCCCGTCGATGTTCTTTTCCGGCGAGACGCCGCCGGCACCGCGTTGTTGCGGTGAGTTCCGGCCGGCTGGTGTCTGGTTACCTTGGCTCCATGTTGTGCTGTTATGAACTTGTTTATCCCTGTATATATTCGTGTTCATGTGTACAATTGTGTATGTGTTTATGCAGATTGTGTGTGTGCGTTTTGTGTGATGTTGTGGTGACCGGCGCGTGTTCTTGTGTGTCTGTCTGTGATAATCCAGTGCTTGGCTGTGCTACTGTGTTGTTCTGATCGATTTAAGTTTTATTATTTTGTTTTGCAGGAATTGATTGAGTAATATTCGTGAAATAATAAATAATTTCGAGCGGGAATTAATAATAATCGGTGGAAATTTGTGATGGAAACCCGACGAACACGGGCACCCGCGAATTTTCGCCGCCGACGGTGGACTGTGATGATCATATTCTGAGTCCTAAATTAGTAAATGAAAATAAAATGTGAATAATGAAAAGTGCGAATGATAATTAATAATAGTATTAAATTGGTGCTTGTAAATTTATGAATATTGGTTGTGGTGACTGTGTTGTGATTTGTTGTTATTGACGTCGATGATGTTTCGACGGGTAGTCCGATAAACAAAGGGAACGCTACCCAATTTTCGGGAAATCGAACTACGAAAATACGAGAATGTACCCAGGAATTATCGGGACGTCGAGCGAGTATAAGTATATACATAAACGTAAGTTTTATACAAAACCTGAATTGTACACTGTAGTGGAACGTTTTGCCAAAACCAATAACCCTAATTTCATACGATAACAAGTATACGTACTTTCTGAAAATAAACACTGAATCGATTTTTGAGAGCGTGAACCCTAACTGTTGCCTATATTGCAATACTGTATGTATTACGAGTCGAATTTAAATATCGTTGGGTAAGAATTAGTATCGAGGATATGTCAAGCATACCTAGACGTCTAACGTAGGGTATTTCGACCCTGTAGGTTATAGTCGGGAACCTGAAAGTGGACGATGGACTAAAGATAACATAGTGGTCAGTCGACGAGCTCAGTAGAGTTTCAACAGAAAGACCTGAGTGTCGAAGTCGAATCCAATGGGATCTAGTGGTTGGACGTTAGAGCCTAAGCAACAAAGTTTGCTCAGACTTGATCAGTAATAGTTGTAAAGCCTTGTAAGGCAAGTATTTCTGAACTTTTCTTCAAAATACATCACAAATATTTTCGAACTGTTTCATAACATGTCGTTAGTATTCAAAATAACTCTTATTTTATATTGCATGTGCTTTAAATTATTTACCCTTGAACCCTGAATTTTCTTGATCTTGAGCCGTAAGCCTTATTCTTTGAAAACCATCCTTTGTTGATCCTCAGATACCAAATCACACCGATATGATACTATTCCCCAAATGTTTAACTACCAAACACCAGACACTGGAAGAAAATTGTTTGAAAACACAGAAACTTTTATACTCCAACCATTCTTTATAATATCAAATAATTATACCTTGAAAAATCAGCATTCGTCTAGCACTTGATCAATTTACAAACTGAAAATCGTTTCCTACACATACCCTGATATACCCTTGAGATATCCATGAGTTTCCTTATGTTTATATTCAAGTGTTTAACTATCATTAATTATGATCCTGTTTTATCGAATTATACTGTTTATCATATTGAACTGCTTTAGGATTGGATAGTTTTTATATATGTGGACCAGATTCGTGGTCAGACCATACCAATGGTCAAGTCAGGCCAATGAGTGCCTTGGATCCAGTAATTAGAGCAGTGTTGTGTGCTTGCTCGTGGTTAGTGCGTGACTGATCAGCAGCCTAACCTTGGTTTTTAAAGCTTAAAATGAAAATCCAATTCTAATGATTAGTTAAAAAGAAACTTGATTTATCTGAATCATCTTACTTGATCATTGTTTAACCTCAGTTATCCTTATTATGACTTGCTGAGCTAGTTAGCTCACTCTTGCGAATCTTTTATGTATTCTACAGTTAAAACGGGATACGGTTGATAGCGAGGCTAGGATTCCAGATTGAGTTGGATCGAGCTAGCAAAAGCTTATGGAGGTAGTGCGATAGTAAGATTGTAAGAAAAATTTTATTATCAGTTGTAAGTTAAATTAGTTGGGATTTGGTACATTGTAATAAAAATTAAGGTTGTGGCTTGTTTTCATACTTAAACCTGTTGCGATCCGTGGTTATATAGAGCAGGGTCATTTCAATTAATATTTCATATACAGGTTGAGATATTGTGTTTGTGTTATGGACCCTAAACTTCTGGCCCGGGTTTGGAGGGCGCCACAGGTTGGTATCAGAGCTACAGGTTATAAGTCACTGAAACAAGCCTGGATTATCGCGATTGGGTAGAGGGTTAGGATTAGAATTAGGAAATAGAAAGCTAAGACGTTGTAAGGATGAGTGCGACTACATAGTAGGTCTCCGGCATGGTTCGTGTTGCAATTCGGGATTCTTAGCTTGCGATGTGATTTCCAGACAACGGTAATGGCAAATCTTTATTTCCCGGTGTCATTTGATCATTTGGAGCTTTCTATTCGAGGATCGTCATCTTCTCTCAGATTGGATTTGCACCTTGTTCCTCCACCAGCATTAATGGTACTACCTTCTGTTATAACGGGTGCACTCCTTCAAGCTATTCTATGCTAAATTTTCCGCCTATTGATGCGAGATTACCTATTGAAGAATCTCCATCTGTTTATTCTTGCCTTACTGGATAGTCGGCTGTGAGTGTATCTCTTTAGTTTACCCTATATCTTGTTCTATACCCCCAGTTGAGAACTTGTCCTATGACGCGATTGTACCTACGAGGATGGATTCGAGAGCTACAGTAAATGGTGGGTGCTTGAGATATAAATAAAAGTGAGATGAAGTTTAGAGAGGAGATTTAAGTGTTTCAGAGGATAATTGTTACCAGATTAAAAGAAGCCATTAGTGATTAGGCCACCCCTGACTAGCTTGTGGAATGGATTAGATAAGTATTGAAAAGAGAGTTAGAGGAGATTATGGATCTGGAGATTTCTTGTAGCTAGATAATGATGTTATGATTATGTGATATATATTTTAACAAGATGATGTGACATTAGCCGACTTGTTGACTATTGGACAGTCTGTTCCACTTAATGGTTGCAAAGTTGTTAATGGGAGTATTACCAGTATGAAAGTCTTCATGTGAAGCTATGAATGGGATAGCATGCAACGACAACTGAAGTTTTCGTCGATTAAGGAAGGCAAATAAACCCAATAAAGAAGAGAGGGTATATTGAAGTAAATGGATCTTTAAGTGATCGTTTGTTTAACTTGGTACCTTGTTATAGGTCGGAAGGACAACAACCAAGTCATATAGTAAGGACAACCAGATTTGTGATTTTCCAAACTTTTTAAACAAGTTTTCGAAAAAGATTTTCCTTTACAAATTTCTAAAATCCTTTCCGAATAAAATGATTTTTAAACATTGGTTGTCAAGTTACTACTTGAGTTTCTTGTTTGTTGGAAAGCCTGGATTACCTGGAAGGATGCCGTTTCAAACTTAGTATTATTAATTTCAAGAACGAAGCAACCTATGATTATGAAGAAGTTGATTAATCCTAACAATAAAGTGCAAGTATTGTTTGATAAAATTTACAACATAATCAGCGTACGGAGTAACTATACATTCAATTACTAGGACTATCAGAGTTTGAAGAAATCATTGATTCAACAGAAGCCCGAGCGTGATCGAAGAAGATTGGAAAATTTTCCAGACCTCTTTAAAAGCAGAGTATTACTAACCAAAGGATCGTTATGTCGAATGGTACGTAGTTATTCTAAATTAAAAGAGGAATCTCAAAGTTATCAGGTAGGAACGCCATTATAATGGAATTGTTAAGGTATTATATGTTTAAGTGCGAGGTTAAAGACGCAAAACTTAGCAAGTAAGAATTCTTTATAATGCTTGGTTGTGAAGACATTTCAGCGGACTTTCTAAAGTTGTTATATGACGCAATTGGGATATGATCGAATGAGCTCAAAAGATGAATACAAATGAAATGTGGATGGTAACCAGTGGTATCGTTCTTGTCTTCAATATCACCGCGTATATTCCTTTTTAATTCCTAAAAAAAATTTATGAACTTCTTTTCTTAATTCTTTATGATGATATCAAAAAAGGAAGATATTCCATTCCTTATTTATTTGCTTCCCTCAAGTTTTGCTTTCTGATTGGGACAAACAGTGTTATGGTGAGACACTTTGTCAGAATGACGAAGAGTCGGGTGGGACGCCACCTAATCATGTGCTGTATGCCATATGGTATGAAAGACTGGCCATCTTGGGTACCAATGTGGTTGTCTCATTCATATTCAAATCTCTGTTTCTCCTTTCTTTTCAACTCTATTTTGTTGGACTTTGAATCCTTCTAGTCGTCTCGTTGTACTGTTGTTCTTTGCAAGAGGTTTTAAGTAGAAATCAACGTATCCTGAATCAAGTGGACGAAGTTTTATCTACCTCTTATGCATGGAAAGGAAACACGGGTACATGACGAAGATTGCAAATCACTAGCCCCAGTGAAGGGTCCACTAAGAGTTAAGGGAATCTATTCCAATAAGGAATACGTCTCCAAGAATGATAGTTTATGAATTATCTGTGAAATGGGTTATTCAGAATACATATGCGGTGACGTGAATGATAATGGTGAATACCTTAAGCGTTAAAGTATTAAAAGATGTGAGAGAAACTTAATTGCTTATCTCTCAAGGTTTTGTTGATAAGATGAATTACCCTGTTGAGTTGATAAGATTGTGATTGAAGGACTAGCAAGTCAAGAACGTGTAGTTGTTAAATAAGTAAGTACCAATGGTGAAATTGAGATTCCTGGCAATAAGTTGTGTAGAATTGATATCCTGGAAGATAAGAGGATTTGATATTATTCTAAGGAATGGATTGACTACAAAAGCGTGATGTCCAGACAGACTGTCGTGACGAAAAGATAATTCTAAGGATGCCAAATGAGAAGGTGAGGAGATTCAGAAGAAAAAAGAAGGTAACGAATTTGTTAATAATGATTACGGTGATCAAGATATGAGCAATGGTGATTATGGAATACATAAAAGTCGGAAGCAAACAAAGTCTGAAGATTTTATAGTAATTAAGGAGCTTCAAGATATGTTTTTGGATGAGTTATCAACATTTCCTTCAGATATAGAAATTTAGTTCGTGACTGACTTAGCACCTGAAATGAAGCCAGTGTCCAAGGCCCCGCATAGAATGGCGCCAGTTAAAGTGAAGGAGTTAGCAAAGTAAATACAAGAAATGCTAGAAGAAGAAGCGATTAGACCTAGTGTACCCCATAGGGTGCACCGGTATTAAATGTTAATAAGAAAATGGAAGTATGTGATTATGCGTCGACTAGCGAGAGCTCAACAAGTTTACTATCAAAAGCAAGTATCTGTTACCTCGACCCAGTGATTTGTTTGATCAAACAGAAGAAGCAAAGTATTTTCTAAAATTGATTTAAGATTTGGGTGTTACCAATTAGAACTGAACCTATGGACATAATCTTTAAGGAATATCTGGATGAGTTGTAATTATGTTACTTAAAGTCAACGGAGGACCGCGCGAAGCATTAATGACAACCGAGGAGTCAGAAAAGAAAGAAGTTGTATATAAAGTTAAGAAGGTGAATTTTTTTTTATGATAGAAAGCATAAGTAATCAGTAAGAAGTAGACCCAAAGGAGGACAGTAGAAATTAAAGGTACTATGAATAAAGAAAGGCTAAAGCACCAACAAAGGTAAGAAGTTTTACCATGGACCGATTATTATTAAAATTTGTGTACGATTTCTTGAAAGTTGCAATACCTTTGACGAAGCTAACCAGGAAAAGCAAGAAGTTGTATAAAATGGAGAAGGATGAACAAAGTTTTGCAAAGATAAAGTAAAGAATGGTTATAGCACCTGCTTTATCACTTTGAAATTATCAAGGAATTTGGTAGTTATAGTGATATTTCTCATAAGGGAATAGGATGTGTGTTTGATGCAGCACAATAAAATTATTGTATGTGTATCCAGATAACCAAAACCTCATGAGCAGAAGTATCCCACTCATAAATTGGGACTAGTAAAATAATATTCGTTTTGAAATATTGGGGAAACATGATATGTATGGAGAAAGGTGTAAAATCTATATGGGCCATAAGTGTTTGAAATATGTATTCACGAGGAAAAGCAAAGGTAGAGGCAAGCAATAAGCAGAAAGGAGAGAAACGAACATAGAAACTATACTAGAAGAATTATCTATGGAATTTTAGAAGTTGGAATTGAAAGTTAGAGTTTATAATCCAAAAGGAACAAGGATGGATAGTTGACCTTTCAGTCAAATTTGTTAAGGGAAAGATAAGGAGAAGTCAAGAGAAGATAATGGATCACGATGTTAGCATTTAATAAGAGGAAATTTATGCGCTCAGGAAACAATCACGATATCTCCAGGTTTTCTTCCAGCACTTGGATGCTACAAGTAGGAGAATTAAGAAATGAGATCCCACAGGAAATTCACAATATAAAGTATTTAATTTATTGAAGAGAATGTAAGATATACGGAAATTAAAAGAAAAATAGTAACAACCAGGTATAAGAAGGAAATTTCGTGATGGATCAGGAAGTGTTTGATATGTAAAGAATTAAGGCGAAGTATTGGAAGCCTAGTAGATAAGGAAGATCCAGGGAGTGGTTTTACGAGAAGTGAATCGTGAAGGTTATCAGTGATGTTTATGGAGAAAAGGAATGAAATTATGAAATTATGTACTGATTATCAGGGAATATAACCAAATGTATGAATAAGAAAAAGTGAGACCCTATAAAGAATTGATTACTTATGAGACCTAATTCAAGAAGTGTGTTATGTATTGAGAACTAACTTAAGATCCCACCTGAGTACATAACAGAGATTACGATTAAAATAAGTTATGAGTATTGCAAGCTTCGGTGATGTTATGTGAAATAACAAGTGTATCAGTTGTCTATTAGGAATTAAGGAACTGTTGTATAAGGAGTACTCAGATAAGTGAATTATATTTATTGATAACATCTTCAGCTGTTCAGGAAACTATACGTTGAGTCTTCAAGAATGAAATTTTGACTAAGATTAACAAAAGATTCTGAATTGATCCATGAACAACTACCTAAGCAAAGCTGTAGGGTAATATATGTACTATGCCGACAGAGAAGATTGGATGTAATTAAGACCACCGAGGAGTTAATAGACGAATAGGAAAGAGTGGAACCTGAAGTTTAAATACTTAAAGGTGATAATACGTGGATATACGAGACTACTTTTCAGCCTTAACTGATGGAAAAGAGTAAGAGATGTTCAAATGTTTAGAAATGAAGTTGAAAATGAACATCGCCTATCATCCTTAAACGGAAAGTTAAAGTACGAAGTGATTCAGGAACTGTAAGATATATTGAGATTGTAAGTTTTAAGAAAACATTGGAATGATTAATTATCATCGATGTCAGCTTTGGAATGCTACTTTACCAATCTTCATGTGAACGCTGAGAGTAGGTCCCCATTTTTATTGAGATAAAGTGAGAGAAAGGAAGTTGTAAAATTCTAAGTTAATTCGACACATCAAGAGCGTAGTGCTATTAGTTGAAGCAGCTCGGAGTAGACAAAGAAAGAAGACGAAATTGTATTGAGAGAAAGTATGAGTATAGAAATAGGACTAGTAGTGTTAGTAAAAGTGTCGTCTTGAAATAGATTGGATAAGTTTGAGTAGAAGGGACAAGCTAAGTCCTAAAATTAGTGAATCATTCGAGGTATTGATAAATATAGATAAAGTTGTTCATAAATGATATGACCATCACACCCGTGTGTACACCTAATGTATTTTACTTGTCAATGTTAAAGTAATAAGTATGGGTTTTGAATTAAGTGATTGATCAGGAGCCAATGGGGCTCTTGTCCAAGTTGTTCTGCATATAGTGATCAATCCAAATTCTTGATCGTCAAAGGCAAGTCCTTGGAAATGAGTACATACTTATTATGAGTACGTTTGAACCCTCGAGTAGAAGGGTCTACTTAGAAATTATAGTCAGATATGCTTGACAAATATCCTCACTTTTGTAACTAGACCAGATTCTGAGGATAGAATCTTTTTAAGGGGGAAGGATATAACGACTCGTGTAATCTTTTTGAATTATTTAATTATGCAATTATGGAAATTATTAAATAAATAAATATGTGTGTTGGTTTTTACCGCTATGTGTTGTTTGATTATTATCCATATGTGATTTATAGTGTACCGGGTTGTCCGCGCGATTAATTATGGGATCGTATTGAATTGTTTTCACTTTCAAAGTGGATTTAGTGCAAATTTATTTGCATAAATATTGGGAATGTTTCTAAAATGTTTTTATAATTTTATAATTACAGTAATTATTTTTAGGATTTTATAAAATTGAGAAATCAATATTTTATTAATTATTTTTCTTTAAATGATTTTCTGAGTATGTTAATGGTAAAATCCATATTTAATTCTAAATTTCTTTAAAATTATGAAACTCATATTTATTTAAGTTTGGAATATTTCGAGAATTTTAAAATTATTTTGGAAATTTTCGAGATTAATTTCACCCGCACGTTGTTTCGGTTATTTGTTAAAAGCAGGTATAAAGTGCGCTTTAAAATTATTTTAAAATTACGAAAATTGCATTTTCATTTACTTCAGGATATTTCTAATATTTTAAGACTATTTTCGCGATTTTTAGAATTTGTTTTAAGAACAGCTCGGTTCGTTAATCGTGAAATGCGGGTACGAGTTGCGTTTCAAAAAAATGCTTTAAAAAATTATGAAAACCATATTTTATTAATTTCAGGATATTTATAAAATTTAAAAAATATTTTGGGAATTTTAAAGGGAGTTTCGGGAATTTTTCAACGTATTTTCACACGCACCTTGGTTCGTTAAATTACGAATTTCGGGACGGATTTATGCTTGCAGGACACGTGCTGGGTTCTTATTTTTGCTGCGTGTCCTTTAATACTTGATACCTGGCATCAGCACAATTGGTTAGGTTTTATTTCTTTTTTTTATTTGAGGGAGATCTTAACATCAATCTCTCTTCCTATCTCTCTCAATCTCCTTCCTTGCTCTCTATCTCTTCCCCTGTTTTTCTGTTTTCTTCACCATGCATTTTCGGTGAGCCACCTTCTCCTATTTCCCTTCTATCCTCATTGTATCTGCTTTCCCCGTCGTTGTTCTTTTCCGACGAGACGCCGCTGCCGCCACGTTGTTGCGGTGAGTTCCGGCCGACTGGTGTCTGGTTACCTTGGCTCCATGTTGTGCTGTTATGAAGTTGTTTATCCCTGTATATATCTGTGTTCATGCGTACAATTGTGTGTGTGTTTATGCGGGTTGTGTGTGTGCGTTTTGTGTGATGTTGTGGTGACCGGTGCGTGTTCTTGTGTGATAGTCTGTGATAATCCAGTGCTTGGCTTTGCTACTATGTTGTTCTGATCGATTTAAGTTTTATTATTTTGTTTTGCAGGAATTGATTGAGTAACATTCGTGAAATAATAAATAATTTCGAGCGGGAATTAATAATAATCGGTGGAAATTTGTGATGGAAACCCGACGAACACGGGCACCCGCGAATTTTCGCCGCCGTCGGCGATGAACCTCGGCGAGCCGACGGTGGACTGTGATGATCATATTCTGAGTCCTAAATTAGTAAATGAAAATAAAATGTGAATTAAATGAAAAGTGTGAATGATAATTAATAATAGTATTAAATTGGTGCTTAGGAATTTATGAATATTGGTTGTGGTGACTGGGTTCTGATTTGTTGTTATTGACGTCGATGATGTTTCGACGGGTAGTCCGATAAACAAAGCGAACGCTGCCCGATTTTCGAGAAATCGAACTACGAAAATACGGGAATGTACCCGGGGATTATCAGGACGTCGAGCGAGTATAAGTATATACATAAACGTAAGTTTTATACAAAACCTGAATTGTAGATTGTAGTGGAACGTTTTGCCAAAACCAATAACCCTAATTTCATATGATAACAAGTATACGTAATTTCTGAAAACAAACACCGAATCAATTTTTGAGAACGTGAACCCTAACTGTTGCCTGTATTTCAATACTGTATGTGTTACGAGTCGGATTTAAATATCGTTGGGTAAGAATTAGTATCGAGGATATGTCAAGCATACCTAGACGTCTGACGTAGGGTATTTCGACCCAGTAGGTTATAGTCGGGAACCTGAAAGTGGACGATGGACTAAAGATAACATAGTGGTCAGTCGTTGAGCTCAGTAGAGTTTCAACAGAAAGACCTGAGTGTCGAAGTCGAATCTAATGGGATCTAATGGTTGGACGTTAGAGCCTGAGCAACAAAGTCGGCTCAGAGTTGATCAGTAATAGTTGTAAAGCCTTGTAAGGCAAGTATTTCTGAACTTTTCTTCAAAATACATCGCAAATATTTTCAAACTGTTTCATAACATGTCGTTAGTATTCAAAATAACTCTTGTTTTATATTGCATGTGCTTTAAATTATTTACCCTTGAACCTTGAATTTTCTTGATCTTGAGCCGTAAGCCTTATTCTTTGAAAACCATCCTTTGTTGATCCTCAGATACCAAATCACACAGATATGATACTACTTCCCAAATGTTTAACTACCAAACACCAGACACTGGAAGAAAATTGTTTGAAAACACAAAAACTTTTATACTCCAACCATTCTTTATAACATCAAAGAATTATACCTTGAAAAATCAGCATTCGTCTAGCACCTGATCAATTTACAAACTGAAAATCGTTTCCTACACATACCCTGATACCCTTGAGATATCCATGAGTTTCCTTATGTTTATATTCAAGTGTTTAACTATCATTGATTATGATCCTATTTTATCGAATTATACTGTTTATCATATTGAACTGCTTTAGGATTGGATAGTTTTTATATATGTGGACCAGATTCCTGGTCAGACCATACCAATGGTCAAGTCAGGCCAATGAGTACCTTGGATCCAGTAATTAGGGCAGTGCTGTGTGCTTGCTCGGGGTTAGTGCGTGACTGATCAGCATCCTAACCTTGGTTTTTAAAGCTTAAAATAAATATCTAATTCTAATGATTAGTTAAAAAGAAACTTGATTCATCTCAATCATCTCACTTGATCATTGTTTAACCTCAGTTATCGTTATTATGACTTGCTGAGCTAGTTAGCAAACTCTTGCGAATCTTTTTATGTATTCTACAGTTAAAAAGGGATACGGTTGATAGCGAGGTTTCCCAGTTCAATGTGCGAGCTAGGATTCCAGATTGAGTTGGATCGAGCTAGCAGAAGCTTATGGAGGTAGTGAGATAGTAAGATTGTAAGAAAAAATTTATTATCAGTTGTAAGTTAAATTAGTTGGGATTTGGTACGTTGTAATAAAAATTAAGGTTATGGCTTGTTTCATACTTAAACCTGTTGTGATCCATGGTTATATAGAGCAGTGTCATTTCAATTAATATTTCATATACAGGTTGAGATATTGTGTTTGTTTTATGGACCCCAAACTTCTGACCCGGGTTTTGAGGGCGCCACAGGTTGGTATCAGAGCTACAGGTTATAAGTCACTGAAACAAGCCTGGATTGTCGAGATTGGGTAGAGGGTTAGGATTAGAATTAGGAAATAGAAAGCTAAGACGTTGTAAGGATGAGTGCGACTACATAGTAGGTCTCCGGCACGGTTCGTGTTACAATTCGGGATTCTTAGCTTGCGATGTGATTTCCAGACAATGGCAATGGCAGATCTTGATTTCCCGGTGTCATTTGATCATTTGGAGCTTTCCGTTCGAGGATCGTCATCTTCTCTCGGATTGGATTTGCACCTTGTTCCTCCACCAACATTAATGGTACTACCTTCTGTTATAACGGGTCACTCCTTCAAGCTATTCTATGCTAATTTTTCCGCCTATTGATGCAAGATTACCTATTCAAGAATTTCCATCTGTTTATTCTTGCCTTACTTGACATTCGGCTGTGAGTGTATCTCTTTAGTTTACCCTATATCCTGTTCTATACCGCCAGTTGAGAACTTGTCCTATGACGTGATTGTACCTACGAGGATGGATTCGAGAGCTACAGTAATGGTGGGTGCTTGAGATATAAATAAAGGTGAGATGAAGTTTAGAGAGGAGATTTAAGTGTTTCAGAGGATAACTGTTACCAGATTAAAAGAAGCCATTAATGATTAGGCCACCCATGACTAGCTTGTGGAATGGATTAGATAAGTATTGAAAAGAGAGTTAGAGGAGATTATGGATCTGGAGATTTCTTGAAGCTAGATAATGATGTTATGATTATGTGATATATATTTTAACAAGATGATGTGACATTATCCGACTTGTTGACTATTGGACAGTCTGTTCCACTTAATGGTTGCAAAGTTGTTAATGGGAGTATTACCAGTATGAAAGTCTTGATGTGAAGCTATAAATGGGATAGCATGCAATGACAACTGAAGTTTTCGTCGATTAAGGAAGGCAAATAGACCCAATAAAGAAGAGAGGGTAGATTGAAGTAAATGGATCTTTAAGTGATCGTTTCTTTAACTTGGTACCTTGTTATAGGTCGGAAGGACAACAACCAACTCATATAGTAAGGACAACCATATTTGTGATTTTCCAAACTTTTTAAACAAGTTTTCGAAAAAGATTTTCCTTTTCAAATTTCTAAAAGCCTTTCCGAATAAAATGATTTTTAAACATTGGTTGTTAAGTTACTACTTGAGTTTCTTGTTTGTTGGAAAGCCTGGATTACCTGGAAGGATGCCGTTTCAAACTTAGTATTGTTAATTTCAAGAATGAAGTAACCTATAATTATGAAGAAGTTGATTATTCCTAACAATAAAGTGCAAGTATTGTTTGATAAAATTTACAACATAATTAGTGTACGGAGTAACTATACATTCAATTATTAGGACTATCAGAGTTTGAAGAATTCATTGATTCAACAGAAGCCGGAGCGTGATCGAAGAATATTGGAAAAATTTCCAGACCTCTCAAAAAGCAGAGTATTATTAACAAAAGGATCGTTATGTCAAATGGTACGTGGTTATTCTAAATTAAAAGAGGAATCTCGAAGTTATCAGTAGGAACACCATTATAATCGAATTGCTAAGGTATTATACGTTTAAGTGCGAGGTTAAAGACGCAAAACTTAGCAAGTAAGAATTCGTTATAATGCTTGGTTGCGAAGACATTTCAGTGGACTTTCTAAAGTTGTTATATGACGCAATTGGGATATGATCGAACGAGCTCGAAAGATTAATAAAAATGAAATGTGGATGGTAACCAGTGATGTCGTTCTTGTCTTCAATATCACCGCGTATATTCCTTTTTAATTCCTAAAAAAATGTATGAACTTCTTTTCTTAATTATTTATGATGATATCAAAAAGGGAAGATATTCCATTCCTTTCAAATTTATTTGCTTCCCTCAAGTTTTGCTTTCTGATTGGGACAAATGGTGTTATGGTGAGACACTTTGTCAGAATGACGAAGAGTCGGGTGGGACGCCACCTAATCATGTGCTGTATGCCATATGGTATGAAAGACTGGCCATCTTAAGTACCAATGTGGTTGTCTCATTCATATTCAAATCTCTATTTCTCCTTTCTTTTCAACTCTATTTTGTTGGACTTTGAATCCTTCTAGTCGTCTCGTTCTACTGTTGTTCTTTGCAAGAGGTTTTAAGTAGAAATCAACGTATCCTAAATCAAGTGGACAAGGTTTTATCTACCTCTTATGCATGGAAAGGAAACACGGGTACATGACGAAGATTGCAAATCACTAGCCCCAGTGAAGGGTCCACTAAGAGTCAAGGGAATCTACTCCAATAAGGAATACATCTCCAAGAACGATAGTTTATGAATTGTCTGTGAAATAGGTTATTCAGAATACGTATACGGTGACGTGAATGATAATGGTGAATACCTTAAGCGTTAAAACATTAAAAGATGTGAGAGGAACTTAATTGTGTATCTCTCATGGTTTTGTTGATAAGATGAATTACCCTGTTGAGTTGATAAGATTGTGATTGAAGGACTAGCAAGTCAATAACGTGTAGTTGTTAAATAAGTAAGTACCAATGGTGAAATTGAGATTCCTGGCAATAAGTTGTGTAGAATTGATATCCTGGAAGATAAGAGGATTTGATATTATTCTAAGGAATGGATTGACTACTAAAGCGTGATGTCCAGACAGACCGTCGTGACGAAAAGATAATTCTAAGGATGCCAAATGAGAAGGTGAGGAGATTCAGAATATAAAAGAAGGTAACGAATTTGTTAATAATGATTACGGTGATCAAGATATGAGCAATGGTGATTATGGAATACATAAAAGTCGGAAGCAAACAAAGTCTGAAGATTTTATAGTAATTATGGAGCTTCAAGATATGTTTTTGGATGAGTTATCAACATTTCCTTCAGATATAGAAATTTAGTTCGTGACTGACTTAGCACCTGAAATGAAGCCAGTGTCCAAGGCCCCGCACAGAATGGCGCCAGTTAAAGTGAAGGAGTTAGCAAAGTAAATGCAAGAAATGCTAGAAGAAGAAGCGATTAGACCTAGTGTACCCCATAAGGTGCACCGGTATTAAATGTTAATAAGAAAAATGGAAGTATGTGATTATGCGTCGACTAGCGAGAGCTCAACAAGTTTACTATCAAAAGCAAGTATATGTTACCTCGACCCAATGATTTGTTTGATCAAACAGAAGAAGCAAAGTATTTTCTAAAATTGATTTAAGATTTGGGTGTTACCAATTAGAGACTGAACCTATGGACATAATCTTTAAGGAATATCTGGATGAGTTGTAATTATGTTGCTTAAAGTCAACGGAGGACCGCGCGAAGCATTCAATGACAACTGAGGAGTCAGAAAAGAAAGAAGTTGTATGTAAATTTAACAAGGTGATTTTTTTTTGATGATAGAAAGCATAAGTATTCAGTAAGAAGTAGACCAAAGGAGAACCAGTAGAAATTAAAGTTACTATGAATAAAGAAAGGCTAAAACACCAGCAAAGGTAAGAAGTTTTACCATGGACCGATTATTATTAAAAATTTGTGTACGATTTCTTGAAAGTTGCAATACCTTTGACGAAGCTAACCAGGAATAGCAAGAAGTTGTATAAAATGGAGAAGGATGAACAAAGTTTTGCGAAGATAAAGTAAAGAATGGTTACAGCACCTGCTTTATCACTTTGAAAGTATCATGGAAATTTGGTAGTTATAGTGATACTTCTCATAAGGGAATAGGATGTGTGTTGATGCAGCACAATAAAATTATTGTATGTGTATCCAGACAACCGAAACCTCATGAGCAGAAGTATCCCACTCATAAATTGGGACTAGTAGAAATAATATTCGTTTTGAAAGATTGGAGAAACATGATATGTATGGAGAAAGGTGTAAAATCTATATGGGCCATAAGTGTTTGAAATATGTATTCACGAGGAAAAGCAAAGGTAGAGGCAAGCAATAAGCAGAAAGGAGAAAACGAACATAGAAACTATACCAGAAGAATTATCTATGGAATTTTAGAAGTTGGAATTGAAAGTTAGAGTTTATAATCCAAAAGAACAAGGATGGATAGTATGACCTTTCAGTCAAATTTGTTAAGGGAAAGATAAGGAGATGTCAAGAGAAGATAATGGATCACGATGTTAGCATTTAATAAGAGGAAATTTATGCGCCCAGGAGAACGATCACGATATCTCCAGGTTTTCTTCCAGCACTTGGATGCTACAAGTAGGAGAATTAAGAAATGAGATCCCACAGGAAATTCACAATATAAAGTATTTAATTTATTGAAGAAATGTCAAGATATACGGAAATTAAAAGAAAAATAGTAACAACCAGGTATAAGAAGGAAATTTCGAGATGGATCAAGAAGTGTTTGATATGTCAAAGAATTAAGGCGAAGTATTGGAAGCCTAGTAGATAAGGAAGATCGAGGGAGTGGTTTTACGAGAAGTGAATCGTGAAGGTTATTAGTGATGTTTATGGAGAAAAGGAATGAAATTATGAGATTATGTACTGATTATCGGGAATATAACAAAATGATGAATAAGAAAAAGTGAGATCCTATAAAGAATTGATTACTTATGAGACCTAATTCATGAAGTGTGTTATGTATTGAGAATTAACTTAAGATCCGACCTGAGTACATAACAGAGATTACGATTAAAATAAGTTATGAGTATTGCAAGCTCCGGTGATGTTATATGAAATAACAAGTGTATCAATTGTCTATAAGGAATTAAGGAACATGTTGTATAAGGAGTACTCAGATAAGTGAATTATATTTATTGATAACATCTTCAGCTGTTCAGGAAACTATACGTTGAGTCTTCAAGAATGAAATTTTGACTAAGATTAACAAAAGATTCTGAATTGATCCACGAACAACTACCTAAGCAAAGCTGTAGGGTAACATATGCACTATGCCGACAGAGAAGATTGGATGTAATTAAGACCACCGATGAGTTAATAGACGAATAAGAAAGAGTGGAATCTGAAGTTTAAATACTTAAAGGTGATAATACGTGGATATACGAGACTACTTTTCAGCCTTAACTGATGGAAAAGAGTAAGAGATGTTCAAATGTTTAGAAATCAAGTTGAAAATGAGCGCCGCCTATCATCCTTAAACGGAAAGTCAAAGTACGAAAGTGATTCAGGAACTGTAAGATATATTGAGAGATTAAATTTTTAAGAAAACATTGGAATGATTAATTATCATCGATGTCAGCTTTGGAATGCTACTTTACCAAGCTTCATGTGAACGCGAGAGTAGGTCCCCATTTTTATTGAGATAAAGTGAGAGAAAGGAAGTTGTTAAATTCTAAGTTAATTCGACACATCAAGAGCGTAGTGCTATTAGTTGAAGCAGCTCGGAGTAGACAAAGAAAGAAGATGAAATTGTATTGAGAGAAAGTATGATTATAGAAATAAGACCAGTAGTGTTAGTAAAAGTATCGTCTTGAAAGAGATTGGATAAGTTTGAGTAGAAGGGACAAGCTAAGTCCTAAAATTAGTGAACCATTCGAGGTACTGATATATATAGATAAAGTTGTTCATAAATGATATGACTGTCACACCCGTGTGTACACCTAATGTATTTTACTTGTCAATGTTAAAGTAATAAGTATTGGGTTTGAATTAAGTGATTGATCAGGAGCCAATGGGGCTCTTGTCCAAGTTGTTCTGCATATAGTGATCAATCCAAATTCTTGATCGTCAAAGGCAAGTCCTTGGAAATGAGTACATACTTATTATGAGTACGTTTGAACCCTCGAGTAGAAGGGTCTACTTAGAAATTAGAGTCAGATATGCTTGATAAATATCCTCACTTGTGTAACTAGACCTGATTCTGAGGACAGAATCTTTTTAGGGGGGGAAGGATATAACGACTCGTGTAATCTTTTTGAATTATTTAATTATGCAATTATGGAAATTATTAAATAAATAAAATATGTGTGTTGGTTTTGACCGCTATGTGTTGTTTGATTATTATCCATATGTGATTTATAGTGTACCGGGTTGTCCGCGCGATTAATTATGGGATCGTATTGAATTATTTTCACTTTCAAAAGTGGATTTAGTACAAATTTATTTGCATAAATATTGGGAATGTTTCTAAAATTGTTTTTATGATTTTATAATTACAGTAATTATTTTTAGGATTTTATAAAATTGAGAAATCAATATTTCATTAATTATTTATCTTTAAATGATTTTATGAGTATGTTTAATGGTAAAATCTATATTTAATTCTAAAATTCTTCAAAAATTATGAAACTCATATTTATTTAAGTTTAGAATATTTCAAGAATTTTAAAATTATTTTGGAAATTTTCGGGATTAATTTCACCCGTCACGTTGTTTCGATTATTTGTCAAAAGCAGGTATAAAGTGCGCTTTAAAAATTATTTTAAAATTACGAAGATTGCATTTTCATTTACTTCAGGATATTTCTAATATTTTAAGACTATTTTCGCGATTTTTAGAATTTGTTTTAAGAACAGCTCGGTTCGTTAATCGTGAAATGCGGGTACGAGTTGCGTTTCAAAAAAATGCTTTAAAAAATTATGAAAACCTTATTTTATTAATTTCGGGATATTTATAAAGTTTTAAAAATATTTTGAGAATTTTAAAGGGAGTTTCGGGAATTTTTCAACGTATTTTCACGCGCACCTTGGTTCGTTAAATTACGAATTTCGGGACGGATTTATGCTTGCAGGACACGTGCTGGGTTCTTGTTTTTGCTGCGTGTCCTTTAATACTTGATACCTGACATCAGCACAGTTGGTTAGGTTTTATTTCTTTTTTTATTTGGGGGAGACCTTAACATCAATCTATCTTCCTATCTCTCTCAATCTCCTTCCTTGCTCTCTATCTCTTCCCCTGTTTTTCTGTTGCTTCACCATGCGTTTTCGGTGAGCCACCTTCTCCTATTTCCCTTCTATCCTCGTTTGTATCTTCTTTACCCGTCGTTGTTCTTTTCCGGCGAGACGCTGCCGCCGCCGCGTTGTTGCGGTGAGTTCCGGCCGCCTGGTGTCTGGTTACCTTGGCTCCATGTTGTGCTGTTATGAACTTGTTTATCCCTATATATATCCGTGTTCATGCGTATAATTGTGTATATGTTTATGCAGGTTGTGTGTGCGCATTTTGTGTGATGTTGTGGTGACCGGCGCGTGTTCTTGTGTTTTTGTCTGTGACAATCCAGTGCTACTGTGTTGTTCTGATCGATTTAAGTTTTATTATTTTGTTTTGCAAGAATTGATTGAGTAACATTCGTGAAATAATAAATAATTTTAAGCGGGAATTAATAATAATCGGTGGAAATTTGTGATGGAAACCCGACGAACACGGGCACGCGAATTTTCGATGCCGTCGGCGATGAGCCTCGGCGAGCCGACGGTGGACTATGATGATCATATTCTGAGTCCTAAATTAGTAAATGAAAATAAAATGTGAATTAAATGAAAAGTGCGAATGATAATTAATAATAGTATTAAATTGGTATTTGGGAATTTATGAATATGGGTTGTGGTGACTGGGTTGTGATTTGTTGTTATTGACGTCGATAATGTTTCGACGGGTAATCCGATAAACAAAGGGAACGCTGCCCGATTTTCGGGAAATTGAACTACGAAAATACGGGAATGTACCCGGGGATTATCGGGACGTCGAGCGAGTATAAGTATATACATAAACGTAAGTTTTATACAAAACCTGAATTGTACATTGTAGTGGAACATTTTACCAAAACCAATAACCCTAATTTCATACGATAACAAGTATACGTACTTTCTGAAAACAAACACCAAATCGATTTTCGAGAACGTGAACCCTAACTGTTGCCTGTATTGCAATACTGTATGTGTTACGAGTCGGATTTAAATATCGTTGGGTAAGAATTAGTATCGAGGATATGTCAAGCATACCTAGACGTCTAACGTAGGGTATTTCGACCCTGTAGGTTATAGTCGGGAACCTGAAAGTGGACGATGGACTAAAGATAACATAGTGGTCAGTCGACGAGCTCAGTAGAGTTTCAACAGAAAGTCCTGAGTGTCGAAATCGAATCCAATGGGATCTAGTGGTTGGACGTTAGAGCCTGAGCAACAAAGTTGGCTCATAGTTGATCAGTAATAGTTGTAAAGCCTTGTAAGGCAAGTATTTCTGAACTTTTCTTCAAAATACATCACAAATATTTTCGAACTGTTTCATAACATGTCATTAGTATTCAAAATAACTCTTGTTTTATATTGCACGTGCTTTAAATTATTTACCCTTGAACCTTGAATTTTCTTGATCTTGAGCCGTAAGCCTTATTCTTTGAAAACCATCCTTTGTTGATCCTCAGATACCAAATCACACAGATATGATACTACTCCCCAAATGTTTAACTACCAAACACCAGACACTGGAAGAAAATTGTTTGAAAACACAGAAACTTTTATACTCCAACCATTCTTTATAACATCAAAGAATTATACCTTGAAAAATCAGCATTCGTCTAGCACCTGATCAATTTACAAACTGAAAATCGTTTCCTACACATACCCTGATATACCCTTGAGATATCCATGAGTTTCCTTATGTTTATATTCAAGTGTTTAACTATCGTTGATTATGATCCTATTTTATCGAATTATACTGTTTATCATAATGAACTGCTTTAGGATTGGATAGTTTTTATATATGTGGACCAGATTCGTGGTCAGACCATACCAATGGTCAAGTCAGGCCAATGAGTGCCTTGGATCCAGTAATTAGAGCAGTGCTGTGTGCTTGCTCAGGGTTAGTGCATGACAGATCAGCAGCCTAACCTTGGTTTTTAATGCTTAAAATAAATATCCAATTCTAATGATTAGTTAAAAAGAAACTTGATTCATCTGAATCATCTCACTTGATCATTGTTTAACCTCAGTTATCATTATTATGACTTGTTGAGCTAGTTAGCTCACTCTTGCGAATCTTTTTATGTATTCTACAGTTAAAAAGGGATACGGTTGGTAGCGAGGTTTCCCAGTTCAATGTGCGAGCTAGGATTCCAGATTGAGTTGGATCGAGCTAGCAGAAGCTTATGGAGGTAGTGAGATAGTAAGATTGTAAGAAAAATTTTATTATCAGTTGTAAGTTAAATTAGTTGGGATTTGGTACGTTGTAATAAAAATTAAGGTTGTGGCTTATTTTCATACTTAAACCTGTTGCGATCCATGGTTATATAGAGCAGGGTCATTTCAATTAATATTTCATATACAGGTTGAGATATTGTGTTTGTGTTGTGGACCCCAAACTTCTGACCCGGGTTTGGAGGGCATCACAAAAGATCTTGTAAGAGGATTGCCCAATGCAGTTTTTACTCCTAATGACTTATGTGACTCATGTCAGAAAGCCAAGCAAAGGAAGACTTATTTTAAGAGTAAAACTGAATCCTCCATTCTTGAACCATATCATCTACTTCATATTGATCTTTTTGGTCCAGTGAATGTTATGACAATTTCCAAGAGGAGGTATGCACTCGTAATTGTTGATGAATATACAAGATACACATAGGTGTATTTGCTGCACACCAAGGATGAATCTCCATCCATTCTTTTTGATCATGTGAGGGAGCTGGAAAAAGGGTCAACATACAAAGTGAAGATAAGTGATAATGGAACTGAATTCAAGAATAGCTATATGGAAGAGTTTTGCAAAATCAAGGGGATAAAACAAGAGTTTTCTGCTCCTGGAACTCCACAACAAAATGGAGTTGTTGAAAGAAAGAATAGAACTCTGATAGAAGCTGCAAGATCCATGCTAGAGGAAGCAAGATTGCTTACCTATTCTGGGTTGAGGCTGTGCAAACTACTTGCTTTACATAAAATGCAATATTGATCAACAAGCATGGAAAAACACCATTTGAGATGGTGAAGGGAAAGAAGCCAAATTTGAAATTCTTTCATATTTTTCGTTGTAAGTGTTATGTTCTCAAAAATCATCCGGAGCAGTTGACCAAGTTTGATCCGAAAGCTGATGAAGGAATTTTTGTGGGATATCCATTGTCCATAAAATCCTCCAAAGTTTACAAAATGAGAACAAAAACAGTCATGGTATCTATACATGTATCTTTTGATAACAAGAAGATAACATGTCTAGAAGATGCAGACGACCATGACAAATTGACATTTGAAAATGAAGTACCTTATGCTGAGCTTTTAAGTTCTGACTCTGATACAGTAAGTCCTGATATCAATCAAAGTTCTGAGGTTCCACAAAACAGTTGAAATACTTCTAACACTGAAGCATATGTTGATGGGGGGAGTAACATGACTCAAATCTAGAGACTACTACAAGTGATTCAACTCAAGAGACATCAGTAGAAAGATCATCAGACTCATCTTCCTTAAATTTTGATGAGTCAAATACTGATAATAATGGGAACACTGATTCAGGGGGAGCATCAGGAAATAATAGTGATACTAATTAAAGAAATAACAGAGAGTTCATGGATCAAGGGGGAGGTTCATCTTCAAGGAGTCAACTTCCATCTGCAAGAAATGGTCTAAGTCACACACACCTGACTTAATCATTGGAAACCCTGACAGTGGTGTAAGAACAAGAAAAGCCACTCAGAATGAATGTATCTACCATTCTTTTCTATCTCAAACTGAACCTAAGAAGGTTGAAGAAGCTCTGCAAGATGCTAACTGGGTTACAGCAATGCAAGAGGAACTTAATGAATTTGAAAAGAACAAAGTCTGGACTCTTGTGCCAAGACCTAAGAACAGATCTATAGTTGGCACAAAGTGGGTGTTCAGAAACAAAACTGATAGTGGGGGCATTCATTATTACAAGGAATAAAGCAAGACTGGTTGTAAATGGTTACTCAGAACAAGAAGGCATTGATTATGATGAGACATTTACTCCAGTTGCAAGGCTTGAGGCAATTAGAATCTTTATTTCCTATGCTGCTCACAAGAAGTTTAAAGTGTTCCAGATGGATTTGAAGAGTGCATTCTTAAATGGAGAACTCGAAGAGGAAGTTTATGTTGAACAACCTCCAGGGTTTATTGATCCAAAGTATCCAGATCATGTCTACTTACTGGATAAAGCACTCTATGGTCTGAAGCAAGCTCCAATGGCCTGGTCCTAAACACTTGCTCTATTTCTTCTAGAGAGTGGTTTTACAAGAGGTACAATTGATAAAACTCTCTTTTATAAATACCATGGTAAGGACTTGTTATTAGTACATATATATATTGGTGATATCATTTTTGGATCTACTAATGATAAACTTTGTGATAGATTTGCAAAGCTAATGCAGTCCAGGTATCAAATGAGTATGATGGGAGAACTGAGTTATTTTCTGGGGTTACAAGTTAAACAGACTGATGAAGGAATATTTATAAATCAATCAAAATACACCAGAAATCTACTCAAAAGAATTGGAATGCAAGACTTCTCAACTGCATCAACTCCCATGGCCACTACAACCAAGTTAGATTTAAATACTGGTTCTTCAGTAGATATAACTAACTACAGAGGTATGATTGGCTCACTCTTATATCTGACTGCTTGTAGACCTGATATCATGTATGCTACCTATCTTTATGCAAGGTTCCAAGCTGATCCTAGAGAACCTCATTTGTTAGCTGTGAAAATAATTTTTAAGTATCTCAAAGGCACCATGAATATGGGATTATAGTATCCTAGAGATTCAAACTTTAAGCTAATTGGATATTTAGATGCTGATTTTGCAGGATACAAAATAGACAGGAAAAGCACTTATAGAAGCTGCCAATTTCTTGGTGGTAGATTGGTGTAACACCCCCAAATCCGGGGTCGGGGATCCGGGTTGTCACGAGTTCCATTTCCCTTAATAACACCCAATCTTAATAAACAATCAACTACTCTGTACCGTGACCCCACAATAAACACACACACCACAAGTTATAGTCTCAGAGATGAATATCCAAAAATAACACGAGTCATTTTATTCCACAATTATTTTTCATTACACCTTAAAAGGGTTTCTGAATAAATTTACATTTTCCTTGCCATTATTACAATTCATAAATATACATAAGTCTGGTACATCAAGAGTTGAAAGCCTAGCCTATTGGTAGATCCTACCTCAGCTACAATGGCATCAACGCCTACAGGAAACTGCGGAACGTTTCCTATCCGCTCGCGAATTGGGAGCTTGATCCTGTTCATCTTGTCTATCTGATGTTGTGTGATGAAAGAAGAAAGCAAGGGTGAGCAACAAGCCCACCAAAATAATATGTATAATAATTAACAATATATGAGCATTCTCATAGTACACAAGAAAGTCTTGGTCAAGAAGAAATGAACCAAGCTGATATCTTAACGCGACCAAGTCGCAAAATATTCAGTATATATATACATATACTTTTCAAAATATTGGAAGTCCTCTTCCATGCATAATACACACAGAGTTCCAGTGTATAACTGTATAAAAATATCGTTGCAAGGTGATCTCATATATCTAACCTTGTCTCAACGTTTTTCTGAAAATCTTTGTCATGCATAAGATAATCATTTACTAGATATAAGTTTAAAACGGTGAAGTTACAAGATACTCCAATATACTTATATCTTTTCAAAATACTACTTGAACTACCACCGTTCAAGTTATAATTAGTTTCAAAAGTTCATCACATAGATGAGACTACAAGACCAGATTTGAATAGATTAAATCTTTTAAAATATCATCAAAATAAAATGAAGTTACGAGATACTTCATTTCATACAAACATCATTTTAAAAACTTGACCCTGCCAACACTCAATAATCGCCCAACCGTAGCCTTTCTATCGAAGTGCTCTGGGTAGTGTTGCAGAAATATCCAATTGGATGATGAACTCATTACGGGAGTTTGCCGCGCCAGGAAGACCACTTACGATGATCAGTCGTAGTAGTACAACCCCACCATTTTCTACATGTAGAGGAGAACCTGTCGGATTTACTTGTCAACCGAACACTGGACTCCTAAGGAATGGACCGTCTTAGCGGAACTTCCGGGCCATTTGGGCCAATAAATAAGGCTGGGCCGGCGCCACTCGACCACTTACGCCACTCCTAGTTCAGATGAAATCCATGACTCTGAAACGTAAAGCTCATCCCCCCTTTCCCCAAGTAGAAACTTGTTGATACGGCTCCACCAAGAAGTCGTATCTAGTTGGAAAGGAAAACTCACCAATATTTCCCAGGCGATGCCTGTTAATGGATTAACTTGTTCCAAGAATTTTACTTCCCGAATGTTGGGTAAGTAATCAAAAACTCTTTTATCAAAACAGCAACCTTGTTGCGAATATAAAACACCCCACAGAGCCGGATCCCTCAGGTTTTGAGCGAATATTTAAATCCCCTTTAAAAGGAAGATCTTAAATATAAAAATGAGTTTTGGGATCCGCCCTAACCTTTAAAAATCATTTTGAAGACTCGAAAACACTTTAAAGAGTGTTTGGAGTAATGCCGATTTAATAAAATAAATCAGTCCCAATATATTAGAAAATATCTGAATATTATTATTTAAATAATATTCTCATAAAGAATAATCTTTATAAAAATAATTGAAGTAGAAGTTTTAAAACTTATACTTGCAATGAATATTAAATAACCAAAGATATACTTATACGAAAGTACTATCTTTATTTGAATAATCAAAAGGGAGTTTGATTATCGACACATTATTCCTTAATAAAATAAAGAATAATAATTAGTAATTAATCAGAGTCATAAGTCCTCGAATGAATATTCAAAATAATATTCATTAATAAAATAAATGGAGTCATAAGCCCTCGAATGAATATTTAAAATAATATTCATTAATAAAATAAACGGAGTCATAAGCCCTCGAATGAATATTCAAAATAATATTCATTAATAAAATAAAAAGAGTCATAAGCCCTCGAATGAATATTCAAAATAATATTCATTAATAAAATAAACGGAGTCATAAGCCCTTGAATGAATATTCAAAATAATATTTATTAATAAAAATGAAGTTATCGAATAAACCTTATTCGAATAATAGCCTTGAAAACTATTCATATATATATAAATATATAAATATATACTCGGGAACATCGACTCCCGGTTTTAGAAAAATGTTCACCTTTGGGTCCCCTATACTAAGGGTATACGCAAATACGGCTTATCTCTAGCATAGGTATTATCAACTGAATCAACAGATATATGTATCAAGATTACGAAACAGGCATGCATATATACCATATCACATGCTACAATATATCGCAAGAATTTGCTAATTAACCATCATGCATTTATCACAAGACAATGCATATACATATATACATCACAACAACAGTATAGCGGGTAGAAAACTTGCCTGAGTGCTCCCGGATAGGCTTAAGCTTAGAGGGGGTCCGATAACCTATGAACAACAATATAAGTCGGAATTAAACCCCGGTCGCTTAGGAAACTAGACTTTAACCATTTAGAGTCCTAACGTTCGCTTTCGCGCTTACTGATTCTCTTAAGTCACTCGAGTACCCTCGGCTCCACCATTTTTAATAATTTAACCATTACGAGTTTTAAGGCGATTCCTTCGCGAGCGTCTTACCAACTGCCTAACATACTTAACATAATTTTTTCATACATTAATTAACCCTTTAAGGTCTTTAACCTATGTTTCAAAGTAAGGCGAGGGGTAATATTTCGTTCGCGAAACGTCGTTACTTAAAACGGCCGTTTCTCCTAAACCGTACATCGGAATCAAACGAACTACATATCAAAATGAAGCTCGTAACATGAACTATCTAAACATGGCAATCGTCAAAACCTAGCAGTGAGTTCAAGGGTTATGATGTTAAGAACAAAAAAACAGTCTACGGTAAATCGGGCATTACGACGGCTATGTTTACGCGATTTCCCACATTTTTACCATTCCAAATCATATCAATCCAACTACCAATCAACAATAACTCAAGATACACATCAATTCTACTGATTTCAGTCATAATAAGCTCAAGGATCTCAATCCAATCATATATTATAACATCTCCAAATTCAACTAAACTACTTAACAATTAAGCTCGAATCATGCTTATCATTCAAATTACTACTCATCCATCCAAACCATCTCCAAACTTCAACATTCAAACTTATTACTAAAGGGTGTAAATATTTATACCTTCCTTGGGAGGTGTTAAGTTGCTAGGAAGCCTTAGGGAGCCTCCTACAAGCTTGATCTTTCCAAAGAAATCAAGAACACAAAGTTAGGCTTTGTAGTTTCTAAAAGTCCGATTTAAAGAACTGTAAAAATAAGGGTCTTACCATGCTTATTTGGAAGAGACTTGTGAACAAGAGTTGTAGTACATCTCAATACCTTTCCAACGAGCTATATAACACAATATTTGAGTGAGTATTGAAGGAGATATGGTAGTTTGAAGTTGCTGGGTTTGTTTTAGCCGAGAGCTTTCTTCTTGAAATGGGAAAGTCAACTTCTAATTTTTGTGTTTTATGATATTTGCTTGGTTGCTTCTCCGTTTTGCCTTGGAAAATGTTTTAGCTTTTTACCATGGTAAATTTTACATGTCCCAAAATCAACCAACAAAACAAAACCCCTTGTCATGCTTATGTCATCTTGCACATGTCATAATGCTTCCACTTGTCCACACCTTGTTGGTTTGATGATATCATCATCCCTAACCTCTTTGATTAACTCCTAATTGCTTGCCTAATGACCGCTGATCTGTTATACGGTTCGCTTAACTTTCGTTTTCGTTTATCGTTTGAGGGATCATACCCCGGATCTTGTTACTTAGGTTTCTTTAACCTTTATCAATACATTATATTCCTTTCATGATCCTCTCTTATAATCCTTGAATTTAAATCATTTTTATTCTGTTACCTTATACTCAATTCTTTCTGTATCTGGTAGATTTTCGGGAAAAATCAAAGTGTTCGAATTTGGATTCTGACGATCTTTACATACACTTATTTATCATATAGAGTACTAATAATATCCCAGAAGATCAATAAAAGAGCCCCTACATAGTGTGGTATGAAAAGTTTTCTTATTCAGCATAATCTGCAAAATCACTATTCATAAGGGTTTCAAAAATTTCCAAAAATTGGGGTTATTACAGTCTCCCCTCCTTAAAAGGATTCCGTCCCGGAATCAGATAGAAAATGAACAGGGATACTTTCTTACTCTCGAGTAAATTTTCCCACATTGTGGTTCTTCCATCAAACTCTGAATAGTTTGATAACCCTTCTCCTAAGCACTTGTTCCTTTTTACTCTATAACCCTTCCTGGTTGCTCCATATAGGTTACGTCGGGTTGCATGTCTATGCGCTCATATGCCCCTATTTATCTGGCATCCGAATTATACTTCCTTAACATTGATACGTGGAACACGTTACGACTTGCTACATGTTCGGGGGTAGGGCTAGCTCATATGCTAACTTCCCAAAACGTCTTAATATATCCAAGGGTCCAACAAATTGTAGACTTAGCTTTCCTTTCTTTCCGAACCTCATCAATCCTTTCCAAGGGATACCTATAACATTACTAGGTCCCCTATTTCATACTCTTTGTCCTTTTGAGTCAAATCAGCATACCTCTTATGTCCATCTTGGGTTACTACCAGCCGTCCTCTGATTAGATCTATTATATCCCTGGTCCTTTGGACTACTGCGGGTCCGAGCATCTTGCGCTCTACAACTTCATCCTAACATAAGGGAGATCGACATTGTCTTCCCTCAAGGATCTCATAAGGCGATACCTTAATACTGACATATGATCTATTGTCGTAAGAAAACTCAATCCGTGTTAAGTGATCATTCCAATTTCTTTCAAGTCTATTGCACAGACTCTCATTATAGCTTTTAGCATTAGAGCTTTTGCTTCTCAATACCCATTCTTTTCCAGTTCGTAATCTCTACTACCTTCCGTTCCTAATATTATACTGGTTATACTTTTGCTCGTTAGCGTTCTATAACCTTTTAATACCCATGTCAACCTTAGTATCACGAATGTGTTTCCATTCCGAATACCACCACAACTTTATTACTCCTTTTTCAGCTGTTTCTATTTCCCAAAGTTTGGTCAATCATATAGAAGTAAAGGAATTTGTTGAGAGATCACTATGATCATGAACACTTGTTATATCGCATAGTTAGTACAGAAGGTGGCCAGCCTTTAGTACTTGACAAGCAATTAAACAATAGATGGTATCCCACTAGGCTTCTATCACACAGATAGATAGTCATTCGGCAATACCTCCCCTTCTGGAAGGGTTGTTCTTCTCAGCTTACATGAAATAAAAAGAAGAGAAAAGAACGAACTGTAGAGGATTGTATATTTGTAAAAAAAAAAATTATTGCCATAAAATATCTGGCTTGGAATCTACCTCTGAACTATAGAGGTTTGTCATAGGAGAACAAAACATATATGTATTTATATCAATATCAAGTATTGTAGTATCGTATTTCACATGCCTAAATATTTTTGCTATTCCGTCCATCATTCTATGGACCCATGCTCTTCCTCGAGCTTATACACAATCACCTTTGAAACTCCCTTGATATCAAAAATCGAATCTGGGATCTCATTCTAGACATCATCGTTACTAGAATTCTATGCTTGCACCGCAACCTTCCTCATATAGTAATACGACTCTCTTTTCATAAGAGGGAATAAATATTCAATAGGTAGATACTCTACTTAATTAGTCTATCAATGATAACTTATACACTACCACGACCCGATTAGTGGTACTCAATCTCAACATCCATTCCAATACAACTCTCACGGTTGTAATCAGCTCATTACTCGCAGAATCATTGCTACACTACTATGGTCCACTACTGACCTACTGTCGTCATTTATTTTCCATGAAATCTTAATATCTAATCATACGGAGTCCATACATCTCGTATAGAATTCTTTCAAGGAGTTAACATAACCACCAATCACAATTCATGAAGAACACTCCAAACTCTGACGTACTTTCATGACATGAAGTAGATAAAATTGCAGAAGAGTTTCAGTCAAAGCAACGATAGCAGGTTAATACCATTCTTAATCGTATACCTTAAATAGAAGACTTAACTCAAGGGTTCGTCTAGTCCTTTTTGAAACATGGTCCTGGCTTATCTCAAGATAGTATCTTCTGAGATAGATAGCCCGCTCATGGCGATTACACGAATTAAACCTTTACCAACTACTATCACGATTGAGTATTACACAGTCATCAGAAGGAATGTCAATCTTCCAAACCATAATACAACCTGCATAGCTTTAACCATCATCACTGTATTCCTTTGGCACAAGCGCCTATAATTATCCTCTTACCTTTAAAGTGTCGGCCACCTCTTTGGCCTTTCCTGATAGTAAAATTTCCTTACAGTCAATGTCATTTTAACCACCTCCAAATAAATTTTCTACCTTATTTTAATCACAGCTTATGTGAAGATGTTTTCTTTAAAGTCTGATGAGTAAAAATAAAAAATTATCACCATTTTTCCATAAGTTATTGCCTCAGTCTTTAGAGGTTAATCACTGTCACGACTGACTTTTAATCATACTTAGAACATCTTTTATCTTAAGTCCTAATTGCCCTGAACAATTTCGACCATTACTGGTTCGATCCATACCTTCTCGTGGTTTAACACGTGCCTCACTTGGCATCATTATAATTACGTCATATTTCCTTTATCAACATTTCTATTCTTGAGAATTTTGAATTTTACCTTTCTCCTTGTAAAACCTCTAAGGTTATCCTTGAATCGTTCCTCATGAATTCCCTAGATACAGGGCATATCAAGATACCATTTATTAATACCAGAATCATTGTTTATATACTTCTGGAAAAAAAAATCTCCACTGATTCTTAAAGGTTGTTATTACCTTAATCCTTTCCAATTCATACTGTCAAAACTCATACTATCCATATTAAGGGTGAAATGCCAACCTTTATGCATTCCCCTAGGATTCGTTTTAAGTTACCGATGTTCTATCCTTAATTCCACCTTTAAAAAGGTACATGCATCCTTCCATGGATAAATCAAGTCATATATCCCTGATAAGGGTGTGTTATTCAATCATTCCCACCTCGATAGTATATGCCTAATTTTCACAATAACGTCTGTATTAAAAATGAGGTCAATCAATATGGCCTCCAAAAGATAACAACGGTTATCCGCTTTTCTTGCCTAATTTGGTAACGATAACAAGGATGTTCTGGAAGATATTGGTCGTGTTCAACGTGAACTTCTTCTTAATAATTCTTTATTTACTTTTGTTGTTTATCTCAACAGTCATCTCAATGTCGGGATATCTCTCATACCTGGCGTCTCCCTTTCTGGGTATCAAGCCACCGATCTTACACTTCACATTCTTGAAGGTCACTTTCTTCATCCAATTTTTCCTAATTTCTTACTTCCTTGTCTCCTTTGTCTATCCGCGTCTCATTATTTATCCTTCGAATTATCTCAAGGTTTCCTCGAATCCTCCCAACTTACAGGGGATAAAATATATGTATCTCTTATGCCTTCAACCATCTATTTTAACTCATGGTGAATCACCCTCATCCTGACGATTACATACTTTTCTATGTCTATTGCTACGAGTCTTTAGGGTTTCCTCATACCCAACTCCCTTATCATACCTCAAACTCTATTGCCCTTGTATTCCTTTCCACTTCAGTTTCTTTTTATTTTCCTTTCTCTTATCATTATTTCATGAACCAACACAACTTAAGCATTGATTTCAAACATCCCGTCCTTCTGGATTCGTGTCCTCAGAACGAATCTTGATAACTTTTACAACTTAGATTCATAATTCATCATACTCGTCTACCTTTGTTCTGGCTCTAAAGCTTTTACACTATCTTCATAACTTTGGGAAGTACTTTCCTGAAAACAATTGACTGAACTTTAATCAGTTTATTATAATCTCTTGCTCCGTGCCTTCCTTGGCCTTTCACCGGCGGGTGGCCTCTCTCTTAGGAGGGTAAGTGACAAAAATAGTCTTTTGAGATTCGTCAATCATTTAGAATCTCAAATGATTCCTATATTTCCTTTAGCCAGGCTCTTGCCTCGACTAGGTCAACCTGTTCCTTGGAACTCTGAGAGCTTAGAGACTTAAAGGTCCTGAAAGAATTTCCTACCGCATTGTTTCCTCAAGGTGGTGGTTGGGGATAATAGTCTAAGTTCTTTTTAGACAGGTCCATGAATTTCCGTATAGGAGTACCGTCTCGGGTCTCCTTTCCTTACTCGACTTTCTGTTTCCTTAGTATGAAATGTTTCATCCTTCTCCCATACTTGGGGTTATCTTATACGTTAAAATTCTTGTTTTCCACTTCATTATGTTATGGGCTCCTTCTTTCTTAATGGCAATCTCCCTGATTATCACATTCGGGGTTTGCGCTAAATCTTATTCCTCGAGCTATGGATTTCATCTAAGATCCAGTCCTTAAGCTCTTAAACGTTTGGAACCCAAATTCTTTAGGAATACCTCATTATTCCATTATCATCTTTCTCGGTATTAATCTCTTCTCTATTTATTGGCTCTCTGCCTTCATTCATCACTTTTTCTTGGCACAATATGATCTTTTCCAATAATTCGGGCTGTATTGCAATCTCAAACAGCTTTTCGGTACCGGCTCCGGTTACATTCACTTCTATTTCCATTTCCTCAAAATCTCTTATCAACTCTCCCAAAGACATTTTCATCTTGAGTCTCTCCTTTTTACTAAGGGTATCAGCCACCACATTGGTTTTCCCCGAATGATAAAGAATCTCATAATCGTAATCCTTGATTAGCTCTAACCACCTCATTTGGCGCATGTTGAGCTCTTTCTGCGTGAAAATGTACTAGAGCACTTATGGCTTAGGTAATTCTCGCACTTCTCTCCATACAAGTAGTGCCTCCAATCTTTAGGGAAAAACTATTGCCACGAGCCCAAGCTCATGGGTGGGGATATCGAATTTTATATTCCCTTAATTATCTTGACGCGTACGCGATTACCTTACCGTGCTGCATAAGCACGCACCCTAATTCCTTATGCGAAGCGTCAATACAAATCACAAAATCTCCTTTTTCCATCCGGCAATGCCAACATAGGGGCCATCACCAATCTTTGCTTCAGTTCTTAAAGGCTGTTCTCTGTCCATTCAAACTTCTTAGTCTTACGAGTAAGCCGCGTCAAAGGGGCTACTATCTTTACAAACTTGAACGAACCTCCGGTAATGACCGGCCAATCCTACCTCTGGTAGTTTCCCTAACCATGGTCATTAATTCCTCAGTGGTCCTTTATTCATTCTTGTCAGGATCCTTCACGGGATCCTCCTCAGCAACAATCCCTTCTAGGATAACATCCTCAACCGTTACATCCTCAATATGAACATCATCTGGTCCTGCGTTAGGAAGCTCTATCGGATCCACAATCCGATCTCCAATTAGTAATAAAACATCATCGCGTTGTTGCTCCTCAACCTCAGGGTTCGGAGTCCCGCTACCATATACGATAAAGAACTACGCTTCTATCACGATATTTATAAGGGTTCCCATAAGGGTTTTAACTGTCAGTACTACGTTAGGTAGTCCGACTATGAACTTGGCAAGAGTTCTTATTATCTTAGTTATTATCTTAACGTCACATCATCTCTGAGGTTTATAACGCTTAGCTCTGATACCATTTCTGTAACACCCCCAAATCCGGGGTCGGGGATCCGGGTTGTCACGAGTTCCATTTCCCTTAATAACACCCAATCTTAATAAACAATCAACTACTCTGTACTGTGACCCCACAATAAACACACACACCACAAGTTACAGTCTCAGAGATGAATATCCAAAAATAACACGAGTCATTTTATTCCACAATTATTTGCCATTACACCTTAAAAGGGTTTCTGAATAAATTTACATTTTCCTTGCCATTATTACAATTCATAAATATACATAAGTCTGGTACATCAAGAGTTAAAAGCCTAGCCTATTGGTAGATCCTACCTTAGCTATAATGGCATCAACGCCTACAGGAAACTGCGGAACATTTCCTATCCGCTCGCGAATTGGGAGCTTGATCCTGTTCATCTTGTCTATCTGATGTTGTGTGATGAAAGAAGAAAGCAAGGGTGAGCAACAAGCCCACCAAAATAATATGTATAATAATTAACAATATATGAGCATTCTCATAGTACACATGAAAGTCTTGGTCAAGAAGAAATGAACCAAGCTGATATCTTAACGCGACCAAGTCGCAAAATATTCAGTATATATATACATATACTTTTCAAAATATTGGAAGTCCTCTTCCATGCATAATACACACAGAGTTCCAGTGTATAACTGTATAAAAATATCGTTGCAAGGTGATCTCATATATCTAACCTTGTCTCAACATTTTTCTGAAAATCTTTGTCATGCATAAGATAATCATTTACTAGATATAAGTTTAAAACGGTGAAGTTACAAGATACTCCAATATACTTATATCTTTTCCAAATACTACTTGAACTACCACCATTCAAGTTATAATTAGTTTCAAAAGTTCATCACATAGATGAGACTACAAGACCAGATTTGAATAGATTAAATCTTTTAAAATATCATCAAAATAAAATGAAGTTACGAGATACTTCATTTGATGCAAACATCATTTTAAAAACTTGACCCTGCCAACACTCAATAATCGCCCAACCGTAGCCTTTCTATCGAAGTGCTCTGGGTAGTGTTGCAGAAATATCCAATTGGATGATGAACTCATTACGGGAGTTTGCCGCGCTAGGAAGACCACTTACGATGATCAGTCGTAGTAGTACAACCCCACCATTTTCTACATGTAGAGGAGAACCTGTCGGATTTACTTGTCAACCGAACACTGGACTCCTAAGGAATGGACCGTCTTAGCGGAACTTCCGGGCCATTTGGGCCAATAAATAAGGCTGGGCCGGCGCCACTCGACCACTTACGCCACTCCTAGTTCAGATGAAATCCATGACTCTGAAACGTAAAGCTCATCCCCCCTTTCCCCAAGTAGAAACTTGTTGATACGGCTCCACTAAGAAGTCATATCTAGTTGGAAAGGAAAACTCACCAATATTTCCCAGGCGATGCCTGTTAATGGATTAACTTGTTCCAAGAATTTTACTTCCCGAATGTTGGGTAAGTAATCAAAAACTCTTTTATCAAAACAGCAACCTTGTTGCGAATATAAAACACCCCACATAGCCGGATCCCTCAGGTTTTGAGCGAATATTTAAATCCCCTCTAAAAGGAAGATCTTAAATATAAAAATGAGTTTTGGGATTCGCCCTAACCTTTAAAAATCATTTTGAAGACTCGAAAATACTTTAAAGAGTGTTTGGAGTAATGCCGATTTAATGAAATAAATCAATCCCAATATATTAGAAAATATCTGAATATTATTATTTAAATAATATTCTCATAAAGAATAATCTTTATAAAAATAATTGAAGTAGAAGTTTTAAAACTTATACTTGCAATGAATATTAAATAACCAAAGATATACTTATACGAAAGTACTATCTTTATTTGAATAATCAAAAGAGAGTTTGATTATCGACACATTATTCCTTAATAAAATAAAAAATAATAATTAGTAATTAATCGGAGTCATAAGTCCTCAAATGAATATTCAAAATAATATTCATTAATAAAATAAACGGAGTCATAAGCCTTCGAATGAATATTCAAAATAATATTCATTAATAAAATAAACGGAGTCATAAGCCCTCAAATGAATATTCAAAATAATATTCATTAATAAAATAAACAGAGTCATAAGCCCTCGAATGAATATTCAAATTAATATTCATTAATAAAATAAACGGAGTCATAAGCGCTCGAATTAATATTCAAAATAATATTCATTAATAAAAATGAAGTTATCGAATAAACCTTATTCGAATAATAGCCTTGAAAACTATTCATATATATATAAATATATAAATATATACTCGGGAACATCGACTCCCGGTTTTAGAAAAATGTTCACCTTTGGGTCCCCTATACTAAGGGTATACGCAAATACCGCTTATCTCTAGCATATGTATTATCAACTGAATCAACAGATATATGTATCAAGATTACGAAACAGGCATGCATATATACCATATCACATGCTACAATATATCGCAAGAATTTGCTAATTAACCATCATGCATTTATCACAAGACAATGCATATACATATATACATCACAATAACAGTATAGCGGGTAGAAAACTTGCCTGAGTGCTCCCGGATAGGCTTAAGCTTAGAGGGGGTCCGATAACCTATGAACAACAACATAAGTCGGAATTAAACCTCGGTCGCTTAAGAAACTAGACTTTAACCATTTAGAGTCCTAACGTTCGCTTTCGCGCTTACTGATTCTCTTAAGTCACTCGAGTACCCTCGGCTCCACCATTTTTAATAATTTAACCATTACGAGTTTTAAGGCGATTCCTTCGCGAGCGTCTTACCAACTGCCTAACATACTTAACATAATTGTTTCATACATTAATTAACCCTTTAAGGTCTTTAACCTATGTTTCAAAGTAAGGCGAGGGGTAATATTTCGTTCGCGAAACGTCGTTACTTAAAACGGCCGTTTCTCCTAAACCGTACATCGGAATCAAACGAACTACATATCAAAACGAAGCTCGTAACATGAACTATATAAACATGGCAATGGTCAAAACCTAGCAGTGAGTTCAAGGGTTATGATGTTAAGAACAAAGAAACAGTCTACGGTAAATCGGGCATTACGACGACTATGTTTACGCGATTTCCCAAATTTTTACCATTCCAAATCATATCAATCCAACTACCAATCAACAACAACTCAAGATACACATCAATTCTACTGATTTCAGTCATAATAAGCTCAAGGATCTCAATCCAAGTATATATTATAACATCTCCAAATTCAACTAAACTACTTAACAATTAAGCTCGAATCATGCTTATCATTCAAATTACTACTCATCCATCCAAACCATCTCCAAACTTCAACATTCAAACTTATTACTAAAGGGTGTGAATATTTATACCTTCCTTGGGAGGTGTTAAGTTGCTAGGAAGCCTTAGGGAGCCTCCTACAAGCTTGATCTTTCCAAAGAAATCAAGAACACAAAGTTAGGCTTTGTAGTTTCTAAAAGTCTGATTTAAAGAACTGTAAAATTTAGGGTCTTACCATGCTTATTTGGAAGAGACTTGTGAACAAGAGTTGTATTACATCTCAATACCTTTCCAACGAGCTATAGAACACAATATTTGAGTGAGTATTGAAGGAGATATAGCAGTTTGAAGTTGCTGGGTTTGTTTTAGCCGAGAGCTTTCTTCTTGAAATGGGAAAGTCAACTTCTAATTTTTGTGTTTTATGATATTTGCTTGGTTGCTTCTCCTTTTTGCCTTGGAAAATGTTTTAGCTTTTTACCATCGTAAATTTTACATGGCCCAAAATCAACCAACAAAACAAAACCCCTTGTCATGCTTATGTCATCTTGCACATGTCATAATGCTTCCACTTGTCCACACCTTGTTGGTTTGATGACATCATCATCCCTAACCTCCTTGATTAACTCCTAATTGCTTGCCTAATGACCGCTGATCTGTTATACGGTTCGCTTAACTTTCTTTTTCGTTTATCGTTTGAGGGATCATACCCGGGATCTTATTACTTAGGTTTCTTTAACCTTTCTCAATACATTATATTCCTTTCATGATCCTCTCTTATAATCCTTGAATTTAAATCCTTTTTATTCTGTTACCTTATACTCAATTCTTTCTGTATCTGGTAGATTTTCGGGAAAAATAAAGTGTTCGAATTTGGATTCTGACGATCTTTACATACACTTATTTATCATATAGAGTACTAATAATATCCCAGAAGATCAATAAAAGAGCCCCTACATAGTGTGGTTTGAAAAGTTTTCTTATTCAGCATAATCTGCAAAATCACTATTCATAAGGGTTTCAAAAATTTTCAAAAATTGGGGTTATTACAATTGGTTTCTTTGTATAGCAAGAAATAAAAGTCAATTTCCACATCAATTGTAGAAGCAGAATACATTATTGCAGGAAGCTGTTGTGCTCAGATTTTATGGATGAAGAATCAGCTACTAGATTATGGGTTAGACTATTCTTCTATTCCTATATATTGTGATAATCAAAGTTCTATTGCAATGACAAGAAATTCAGTGCAATATTCAATGACTAAGCACATCAGTATCATGTACCATTTCATAAGGGAACATGTGGAAACAGGTACAGTGGAATTGATCTTTGTTTCAACAGATCTGCAAGTAGCAGATATATTCACCAAGCCTCTCTGTGAAGCTACTTTCACAAGACTGGTGAATGAATTGGGAATGATATCAGGACAATTCTCAAACTCTGATAATTAAGACTACAGGTATTTTTGAAGCATGGTATCTTATTGTGTGTCAGTACTTGTTAGATACTGATTCTTGTGCTAAATGTTGATGCCATGATAACATGCAAATTGTACTAAATGATCTTATATGGAAATTGCATGTTGAACTACTGATTATGCGTACATGCTTTGTTATTAGTTAAACTTTCTTTGACTAGTAGGTTCTGTCAATAGTTGATAAATTCTGATATTGGTCAACCCAGTTTTGACTAATAAATCCTGATAGTCGTAATAAAAATACTGATAATAGTCAAACCATGATTGTCTGTTATAATTTATTGATTATTTTGAATTTATTCGGAATAAATGGTTTACATAGTATTTTTAATTAATCAGTGAGTTAGTGGAATATCTTTCAATTGCTTAAATGGGTTAGCTACTGATGCAAGTATCTAGTAATACTTGAGTATTTACATTGGGAATAGGAATCTGAAGAGAGAGAATACTTTTTGTTTGCCTAAATACGCGTAATCGTGTATTCGCGTTATGGTTAATTATTACATGGTTAATCAAAGAGTCCCTTCAGTTTCTAAACCTTTCTGCTATAAATACAACCCTCCACTCTTAAAACTTCTCACTGTCTTTTTCATACTCAACTCATCATTTTCTCAATATTTTATTCACTACTTCACTCAAGAAAAATGGTTCAACCTCAGTTTTACACACATAGCAGTGGATGCTATCTACCTATCTTTAAACCTAGTGATGAAAAGATGTATTTTGATCCATACAGACTTAAGGTTCATATTGGTGGTGAAGTTTACCACCCAACTGAATTTCCAAATTCAGTCTATGATCATCTCTCTTGGGATAATCAGTTAAAACTATATTTATTAATCAGAGAAGTTCTTCTTAAAGAAGAACTCCGTGCTGAACTGGTGGAACGTGTTCGCCAAGCAGCTCTTGAGTTGCAAGAGAATATCATCTCTCTTGCAGGCACAATGAGTAGAAATTATCATCGCAGGGTGATAAGAGCGGAGCAAGCAGCAAAGAGGCAAAAAAGGTCCGAATAGTTAGATTGTTTTAGGATTTTATATTTAAAATTCTATGAAATCTTGTACTCAATGAAAATCTTTAAGCTTCTTGACTCTTTATGTGAATGAATAATTGCTTACTATCTTGTGTATGCTTAAATGCTTTTTAACTGTTGATATCTAAATCAGTATTGCATGTTTAACTTCAGATATCTTTAATAGTGCATGTGAATAAACTAATCTCTGTTTAAGTTCATGTGATCACTTCAGTACAGATTGAGCACACTACAGGAGGTAACTATTGTTAAAGAAGAAATTTATGGAAGATTTAATTCTTAGTCAATAAGAATTATAATCTTTGAGTGTTGCATTTTATTCAAATTCTTTGAAACTTTCTTTTTCACATCAAGAAAGTTGTTCACACTCATTTCTTGACATTACACATCTCATATCTTAAATTTCTTCTCACAATTGAAACACTTGAATCCTTTTCTCAAACGTTGCCAAAAAATCAAGTGACATGATCCTTGAATTGTGTTCACCACTCAGAAACAACATTTAGTTGGTTAGAGACTACTTGTTGACGTAGATCTTAATGATACTAACAGAGACACGGAGGTTATATCAGTTTTTACTGAAGACTCTGTGATAGCTTTCAATAAACACTTTCAAGTGTTAGTTCTTTGCAAGAAGAACAAGGTTTGAGATCATGGTACATGACAATAACCTGACCAAATCCTCTCCAATTCAAATGGAGGTTCTCATTATTGATGAGCAACAAATGTCATAACCACAGTATCAACGGTGAGCTTAATTGTGGATTCACAAGGTATAAATACTATAATCACTTTATCAGCATTTATTCTAAATATTGATTCAGTCTTTTCAGCATTTATTTTTCATGATATAAATCATGTTGGTATGATTACTTCTATACATTATTTAAGGACTACCTCTAGTTGTATGACCACATATCACCCTTCTTTAGCCACCTCTTATTTCTGTAGGAAAATATTTCTGAGCCTTTTTCTGTGAGATGTGTGAAAAGATTGAGAGAAAAATAAAATTTAAGAAAGGCAGGATCCTTCCTGGCAAAAGGAGAGGTAGATGAGAGATGGGATTTAGTAATCCTTGTGAGGAAGCTCTAACTATTAAAAGTCATGAGATGTGTGGTGTGAGGAGTAGTGCGACTACTTTAAAAGAATAGAGAGATTAAGTTTTAATTTCTATATATTTTCAGGTGCTCAGAGTATTAAAGAAACAGATGTTGAACAACAGTCTGTTAAACATCAAGAAAACTCTGATGTACCAAGGGCTATTAATCTCCCTGCAAGTCTAAGTACTGATACTTTCTTGTAGTCCATACATTCTACTATTTTACCACATGAGACAATCCCTATTTTTTTTGAATAACAGTCCATTTACTCTACTTTACCATCACCTGAGAAAATCCCTGTTGTTGCTGAAGAGTAGCACAATAGTCCGTTCATAAAGTTTCATCTATTTCAGAATCACCACAGCATGTTACATGAACTAAGGTACTGGAAGTTAATCTCGAAACTCCAATTCATTTATCTATACTTAAAGATGTGGAGTTAACTGCTAAAGGTGTGGAAGCTTCTAAAGCTACTGGATCACATAATGCACCAATTTCTAATTCTATTCTACATGCTGAAGCTGGTGATGAAGTTCAGCAATTAGTGCAAAATCCAGTTGCTATTGAAGAATCTAATGATGGTGGAGAAGCTAATGTTTCTAATACTATTATAGATCCCGAGGATGATCTTTTCTTCCCTGAAGATATGCCTGTGCATGTGAGACAACAGAAAATGAAAGAGTTAGATGCTAAGAAGAAGCAAGATTATTTTGATAATCTCTGGAATACTCATTGGAAAGATGATACATATCATATTTCCAGAACACAAGCTGTTGCACATTTGGAAATAGCAGAACAGAAGATTACAAATCCTTATATGCTCAATCATTTGAAAACATCAACTTTAGCTGTCAGATCCTTACACACAGCTCATGAAACAACTACTACTCAAATCAATCAGATTAAAGAATCATTTATTGCTTCAAAGCTGAGTACTCATCAGGAAATTCAGAAACAAATTGCAGCAATAGTTGCCAGATAAACTGCAATTGAAGCCAGTCAAGCTAGATTGGAAACTAAACAAGTTCAATTGTCTGATCAACTTATAGAAGTACAAAATTCAATGAAGCTGATTCTTTCTCCACTGCTTGGTGATGATGCCAAAAGGGGGAGAAACTTGTTAAATCTAAATGCAAGCAGCTGAGATTGATAAATACTGATGATTAAAATCCTGATGGAGGTAATAAGGGGGACAGAAGGAATGTAAAAGGAGAAGATGTTAAGAGCTAGTTGGAGATAGTGGTTCATCAAAATCAATCACTAGATTTCAATCTAGACAAGGTGGAGAAACTAAGTGGAATGAAACAAGAGTAGAAGATTTGATTGTGACTACAAAAATGCAAAAATCTTCACAAGTCACAACTGCTGCTGATGAAGACAAGGGTATTTTGAAGATAGAAGCTGGTGCTGAAGCAAATCAATATCTTCAAAATCTGAAAGTTAAAGAAAGAAAGACAATTTTGTTCTACAAGGATCCAGAGATTTAATTATTTGAATCTGAGGTAAGTAGAAGAATATTTGCAAAAGAAAAACCTAGAGTTGATCTTGAACAACTAAGGAAAATGGAAGAAGACTTCAAGAATTCCATGAAGATAGCAAATGCTGATATTTCTGTTATTTCTCAAGTACTTTATGAAGATGATCCTTCTAACAGACCAACCAGAAGTGTAGTTATAAGGGAAATCAGTCAGGCAGAAGATCTCAGATCACAAGTTACCGTAACTGCTAACATGAAGCTTAAAGGAAAAGAGAAGATAGGAGAGAAGTCAAAGATTTCAAAGTCTAAAGCCAAAGCTGTTGCAAAGAAGAAAATAGTATCTAAGGAAATTAAATCTCAAATACTGATAGATCCAATCTATACAGTAGTTCAAGCTTATGATACTGAAGAAAAATGTAAAGAATAAGAAATCAGCCAAGCTCACCAAGAAGGAAGATTTATGGAGCTTTCTGAGCTGAGGAACTGGAATTAACCTCTGACATTGCTCAAGTTAAAGAAGCAGTTCAGGAAGAAGAGTAAAGTCTGGTATTCACTGAATCAAGATTGAATATGCATACTTGATTCCTGCATTTAGATAGTTTTGACATAATCAATCAGAACTTTTACATATTTCTATTATGAACAAGTTGGGGGAGATTGTTAGGAGCAATTGATGAAATCAAGCAGAAACTATCAGAAGCTTACATCAGAACTTAGATCAATGGATGATGATTATATCAACGGATGATGATATCGACGGATGATGATGTCAACGGATGATGTAATCAGTATTTGTCACATCAGTTGATCTTCGATAAGGAAAAGGAAACAAGAACTCAAGGCGGTAAAGGACTTTATCTCAGAAGCATTGTATAGGTTTCCTTATTATTAATAGAATTGGATTCCTTATACATTGTGTAGTTGTGCTCTATATAAAGCACATATTAGGTTCATGCTATATGCATTGCGACATTGTTATATATTTCGCATAACCTAGCAGCTCTCAAAGATATTTGTTCATCCTTTCGGGAGAGTACGTTTATAATCAGTTTTTATTTGTTAATATAAAAACTGTTGATTCTGTTAAAGCTTTGTCAAATTAATTGTATTAACTGTATTCACCCCCCTATACAGTTGATTAAAGGCCTAACAGGCCATTATAAATCGCTCTCCAAACCAGATTTTTAACTTTTGTTGGGACCTCTGCCTTCCATATTTATTTGCACAGCGTTCGATCTTTTTCTAAGTTTGAAGAGCTAACATCTCCAAATCTCCTCTACATTTCATGATGGTATCCGCTTCTCAGAGTATAATCTCCATTTTTGTGTATTTCCATCTCAAAAAACCTCTTTGTTACTTTCTGACACTTTACAGACTTTGATAGCCTTAAACTCTTGATCAGTAAGATATTCTCTAAGGACTGTTTCATTCCATTTTGTTCCTTCATTAGTCCTCCAGTCTACTACTAAGCTGTCCTCCATATTCTTTTGAGGGGGAGAAGAGAATATACGACTAGGTAAACCTTTAATCTAAACATCTTTCTAGAACTTTACTTTCCTTCCATTTCCAATAATCCATTATTTTCCATTTTAAAATAGGTCTCGGGATGATAAAATTGAGCGCCATGTATAGCTAGCATTTACAGGAAATTTTGCATTCCAAAAGTTAGACCGATGATGGTATTTTTTTCTTTAAAATTGTTGCAGCAAAAGAGTTGGGATTTGAAATTAATCTCCAGCACTGCTTTGCAAGAAGCGCCTTGTTGAAAACATTAAGGTCTCTCAGCCCCACCCCACCAGAATCTTTTGACTTGCATAATTTCCTCCAGCTGATAAGCGCTAATTTCATTTCTCCTTCTTTTTGGCCCTATCATAAATTTCTGCATATCGAATTAATATTATATTGGACACCTTTCGGAATTTTGAAACATTGCATGGCATAAGTAGGAATGGCCTGTGCTACCGACTTGAGAAGAACTTCTCTTCCAATTCTTGACAAACAACTTTTTTCAACCCTCTATCTTCTTCCAGAATCGATCTTGAATTACCTGGGAAACTACTTTCTTAGATCTTCCGATATATGTTGGGAGTCCAAGATATTTTTCATGCTCAGCTATCACCATAAAATTCAGCTTCGATTGAAGAGTATTCTGCATATTTAAATCAACATTACGGCTAAACGAGACGTCTGATTTTTCCAGATCTATTTATTAGCCTGAGGCTGCTTCATATAGATTAAGGATATCCATGACAACTTTAGCTTCTGTCTCACTAGCTCTAGTAAATAGAAGACTAACATCTACAAAAAATAAGTGAGAAATAGGGGGATATTTTTGCCAAGTTTGACACCATGAATCATTTTTTTGCACTCCTTGTCTCGTAGAAGGGAAGAGAAACCTTCTGCATAAATCAGAAATAAAAACGGAGAATTAAGGTCGCCTTGGTGTAACCCTTTACTTGGCGTGAAACATGTTGAGGGATACCCATTGAATAAGATCGAATTGTTGGACAAACTTAGTATTTTAGACTAATTTGTGAATCATTTTGAGACTCTATATGAGTGAGACACATTATGTGTTAGTGGTGTGTATTTATTGGAACGTATTCTTCTCTTCGAGGGGTTTCCAACGCATATTAACACGCTCAAAATGAGTAAAAGGTGAATGAGAACTGATGTTCCAAAGTTTTACCTTTTAATATGAAAAGTGGTTTTGTACCACATCGAGAGTAGCACAATCCTATTCCTTAGTTTTTCTTATAAATACCATGTACCACATCGAAAAGAAAAACAAGTCCTTTCAAGCCTCTCTTTATAAATAGAGTCTTAGGGCACCAGTTTTATTAAGTCAAGAAAATAAGAGTCATCTCTTTCATTCTTGGTCTCTTTAGTCTTAAATTTTTTCAATATTCCGGTGATAGTTCTCGGGCTCAGTTCAAGTTCGCTGAGAGTATATTCGATCTATCGATTATACTAGTATCTCGTTTTATCCTGGGAAGCAGGTCGCTAAATACGGATGGTGCGGGGCGAAACTGCTTTAAGGAGACAGTTTTCTGGACTCGAGATTAAATCCAATCTCTGTTTGTTTTCTCAAACCCTTCTCTTAATTTAATTGTTAATTCTTATATGCTTACGTGATTTAAGAATTAGCAATGTTCTTATGAATTAGTTATATATTCAATATATATATAATAATGTCTTTATCGTACAAGATTGATAACAATCTTAAAGCAGTTTACTTCAATTTTCATACTTTCTTGTGAGTAGACGCAAAAGTCAATTTGATTGTTTAAATTGGATTTATTTATGGGTATATGATTGGCCATTATTTGCCTCATTAATTAAATTAAATTTAGTGCGTTAATTTCTTTGATCACTTGTTGCCATGTGCTTGAAATTAATATAAATTTGATTTTAAGTGGTGCTTTGTTTAAGCATAACAGGTAGAGGCAAAAGTAAGCACAAAGTTGTTGGATAATTGGTTTCTTATAAGGCTATTGATGCTTTAATGATTATTGATTTATGATCAACTTATATTCAAGTGGACATATTTGGTGACATCTCTCTCGGGTTGATCATTATAAATTGGTAGATTAAACCCAAATTTATAATTCGTCCATGTTTTCGTTATTAATGGATAGCTTATTATGTTTTGTTAACATGGTGATTGATTTTTTAATTCTGAATTGATTTTGGAATTATTAGTACACTGATACAAGAATCGTATATGCTATAGTTTACATGCGTGTTTGCAAGTTCATAACATGATATTGCTATGCAATTAAATGATATGGCTACATAAATGTGACCCTTCATGATGGAACTTGATTATTTGGTGATTAATTTTTAAATCATTGTTGAGTGATGATAAGGCATCAATTATTATTGTTTAATCTTTAATAATGGAGTTATATCACAAACTTGTAATACTGGATAGAATGCAGTAACATGTTTGTTGTTAAATAATGTGACGAGGTGGGCAGCTGAAATGAACCAGATTTACAATTGCTCAGGATTCTCCACATTAAAAAACCTAATGGGCCTGGAGTACAGGTTATGGGTCGGCACATAAATTATATTTTTCTGGTTGGATTTTTCCTCCAGTTAAATAGTAATTTCACGTGTTGGTGTCGATCTGCTGCGGCAGTGACACACGAGCCTATTATAGTGATCCATATGATACTTAATACGGCGAATATTGATCTCAGTAGTTATGCTGAACTTCGGAGAGAATCCGAAAAGTTGTTAACCCTAACGCATCAGTTGATCAAGGATCACTGAATGTGGGATTATTGAAGATTTATGTTCTTCCTTGGGCCTTTTATGGTTGTACCAGTAGGTGAGCCAGAAATGTAGGTTCGTGTGAACCATGTAAATATTTTAGAGAAATTCGGTAATTGAATTTTTAATGATAAGAACCACGGGAAGTTCTTTAAACATGATATTAAAATCTTATAGGTTTTAATGAATGACGTAAAACCTGCTCAGATGAGAGGTAGTGACACGATACGTGTTTACTGTCTAGTTTGATAGTAAAACATTTATCACTCGTACTCGTAGTCGAGTCAATATTGAAGCTAAATAGAGAGATGTGTGCTCTATAAACTCAAGGATAAATCCAACTTAATACAGATAATTAAGATGGTAGTGAATAAATTTGATGATGAATAATCACCGGGCAAATTCTGTTTGCAACGTGAATATTCATGAGGTCGTTGCACCTTACTCGCATTAAATAAATGGAGTAGATGCAGGCTTGAGTTGCGCTCTGAGAGAGATGCAAAACGATTGTGATCAGCTCAGACTATCACTGAATTTGAGGATATTAGTTACGAAGGGCTAATCGTTCCTTAAACATGATACCACAGAAGGAAATAATTAAATTTCCTATTAGTTTTTGAATATTTTCTGACATTCTGTAAAATATTAAAATTGTGGGGTATCTAAAATAGAAAATTATTGAATTTTCTATGAATAGTGGAATGTAATGAAACATTCTTGAAAATAATTGAAATGTGGGGTATCTCGAAACTTGATACCAATACCTCTGTTGGTAGCATGAGATCCAAAATCAATTGAGATATTTTGGATGGATACATAGACAATGGTTGAGTCTAATAATATCCGATATATGAATCTAATTTTTGAGATTCGTAAGAATACTATTATAGAGTTTAGGAATGCTTATGCGATAAGCTAGTAGATCCTAGTAGATCTGTAATTAAAAGTCATCTAAATGAACTTACGAGTTATTGGATGAATGTGAGGATGAATCTGCAGAGAGCAAAAGACTTGGATAATTGCTAGTCCCGAATGTCTTGATAATTTGCTTGAAGGTGAACTCGTAAATTTAATAGAAGCAATGCGCTTCTCGTATAATTTCTTGATAAGTGTATATATCAAGAGAAAATTTGACTATTACTGAGAGTCAATAAATCAAGTTTTTCTAGCACGTGTACTAGAAAATGGATTGTGCATGTTCTCTCTATGTCCTTTGTGGGGGAAAGGATGTTAAGAAATAGAGAGAGTGGTTCTGTTTGACAAAATCTTGTTTAAAAAATATATAGATCTTCTTACGAGATAGAAGCATTAGGACCCAAATGAATTTTTAAATTGGGAAAATATATCAGGGTCTGAAGGAAGTATAAGGTCAGACTGATACAAAATATTACAGTCGAAAGTGATGACCTTATATAATTTATGAAATATTCTCAAGTTTTGAGAATAAGGTTCATTAAGATGATACTAAAATTATCGTATTGTGAAATTTAAAAGTGCATCAATAAACATTGAGATGGTCTTTCTAAATAGATATTTGGAGAAATATCTATTTACGTGATCCCGAGGGTTGCTCTAGATAAAGCAAGAGTAGAAAATATGTATTTTCGGTGATCATGTTGAGTGAAACAACATTGACACGAAATAATGGCATATTAAATTTGATATTGCTATGATAAGTAATGGCTTCAAATAAATGACATGGTTGCCATCTTGAGGACGCTCAAAATTGGTTGCTATGTGAATAAGGATTGCCAGTTTAAGGACGCTTAAACCCGGTAATGATGCAAACTGAAATTGCTGGTTTTTGGGACGCTAAAAACTGGTAATATCTATAACAAGTGAAGCCTTAAGTAATAACTAGTAAAGTTATTTCATAAATGTGAAATATGTCAATATGAGATGTCAAACTGATTCAAAATCAGAGAATTGACAAGTGTGCATGTGTTATTTACACATGATATGCAAGTCATAATTGATTGCATGTGAGTGATCTGATCATTACGAGAAGTAATGACAAGAGGATCATCTCTGAAAATCTTGATGAGATTGAAAAGTTTTAATTTGAAGATTACAATCTTCGTGACTTTAAAAGTTTTAGATGATACATGTCACATGTTGGTGATGTGAATTTTGAAGAGATCAACGAAGCTAAAGTTGTCATAACTGGAATGGATTTATATTTATCCAAGCGTAGATGAACAAGGATCTCTCAAGAAGGATTGCAAGTCTGTTGTACTTTTTAAAATTGTACAAAATTAGACATAGGCTACACAGTTGGTAAACTGGGTAGATGCACGAGTACAATGGAAATTGGTCACTTGGAAGTGATTGCAATGAGATTTAAGGTGTATGATATGTGCTCGTGAGCTTGGATTGCAATACGAAAGATATCTAATTGTACTATGTGAATATAGTATGTAAATTAGATATTTGACTTTAAGAACTTAAAAGTCATTCGAGAATACATTTCACACTTAGCAGTCGTGTCATGGAAATCCAAAACTTAGCTCGATTCATGATGGAATACGAGTCTGGTGCATAAAATAAATGCAGTTAAAAGGCTGAGTAGCCACTTTGTAAGGATATTCCTAAATGACAAGGAAAACGTGTCTTCAATATGCATATATCGTGTAATCAATATGCAAATTGGGAGATCACATTATTGTGTATAAAATGGTATGTCTCACATCTATGATGAGGACATAATACCATTAAACAACTATTCTCAACGAGAATTATCATGATTGACTATGTAAAGTCAAATGATAATGTTTGGATCCACTAACCAGATGGTTAAACTGAGCGAATCTGTTTAAGACAAGAGAATCTAGTTAGACCGAGAGATAGTTGTCAAATCATCGAGAGGAATGAGCCTTGCCTATTGCTTAACGGCGTCATGGTGGACACCCAACCTTGCTGACTGGAGATCCCAAGAACTTGGTTCAATGGGACAACTAAATCATGATGACCAAATCACTGTGGGGGTAACCCCTGGCCTATTTCTATGATGATGAAACAGTGAGACCCATAGGGTACGAGGTTAAGCTTTATGCTTTTAATGATCTTTGACGAATACAAGGATTTCAAGTTTGAATACATAATATTCGGTTGGGTAAATGTGGGTTACTCTATAAGATAAAGATCACCTATGTAAGAGAGAAGTATGGCCGCTTCAAATGAGAATTGCGAGGCACAATTCTTTAGAAACTCTTGCAGAACCAGGACGATGTTCCAGGGCCAAAATGGACATAATCATGAGAACTGAATGAGTCAGGAAAGATATAGTGATGAGTATGTCATCGTTTACACAAACGGTCGAACAGTTCAAGGACATCGCGTCATACTGTCTACCAGTAAAGTCGATATACTTATTCGAGCGAAGGTTCAAGGAGCATTCTCTACCTATCGTATGTTATATCTGACCGCCGGAACTATCACCAAGTCAAGCTCCGCGTCTGTCTGTCTATGTGGTGTCTATGTGGTGCGTGCTACTGGACCATCAATCTCATTTGTGGGGGATTGTTGGACAAACTTAGTATTTTAGACTAATTTGTGAATCATTTTGAGACTCTATATGAGTGAGACACATTATGTGTTAGTGGTGTGTATTTATTGGAACGTATTCTTCTCTTCGAGGGGTTTCCAACGCATATTAACACGCTCAAAATGAGTAAAAGGTGAATGAGAACTGATGTTCCAAAGTTTTACCTTTTAATATGAAAAGTGGTTTTGTACCACATCGAGAGTAGCACAATCCTATTCCTTAGTTTTTCTTATAAATACCATGTACCACATCGAAAAGAAAAACAAGTCCTTTCAAGCCTCTCTTTATAAATAGAGTCTTAGGGCACCAGTTTTATTAAGTCAAGAAAATAAGAGTCATCTCTTTCATTCTTGGTCTCTTTAGTCTTAAATTTTTTCAATATTCCGGTGATAGTTCTCGGGCTCAGTTCAAGTTCGCTGAGAGTATATTCGATCTATCGATTATACTAGTATCTCGTTTTATCCTGGGAAGCAGGTCGCTAAATACGGATGGTGCGGGGCGAAACTGCTTTAAGGAGACAGTTTTCTGGACTCGAGATTAAATCCAATCTCTGTTTGTTTTCTCAAACCCTTCTCTTAATTTAATTGTTAATTCTTATATGCTTACGTGATTTAAGAATTAGCAATGTTCTTATGAATTAGTTATATATTCAATATATATATAATAATGTCTTTACCGTACAAGATTGATAACACGAATAAGACACTGATGAAATATATCTTAGCATTAATTCTATAAAACCTATCGCAAACCCCAACTTCGGTATCATTTCATCAACAAAAGACCATTCGACCTGATCATGTGCTTTGATCATATCTTGCTTCATTGCCATAAGGCCCTTGACCCCTTGTTTTTTCTTACGGAGATAATGAAACATTTCATGAGCAACAAGAACATTATGGACGATCAATCTACCCGGCACAAAGGCGCTTTGTGATTCACTAATCACTCATGGTAAGACAATTTTTAGTCTATTATATATTAGTTTGGACAGTAGCTTAGATAGAACATTACACAAGCTAATGGGGCGGTATTCTTTAGTGATTTGACACTGTTTTTTCTTGAGAATTAACACAACATGGGTAAGGTTGATTTGGTGAACAGGAGCTCATTTCTTTAAAATATCAAGAACATAGGAAACCACTTCCTTACCAACTACATGTGAATACAATCTGCGATTAATACATATAAATCAAATAAGTGTGTGCGTGAGTAAACGAAATCAAACAGAGAAAGGAAGAATATAACCAAATGGAAATCCTCGAGTCCAGTTGAAACTGTCTCCTTAAAGCTATTTCGCCTCTCACCGTATATGCAAGTCGATAGCCTCCCAAGATAAAACGAGATACCAGTATAATCGATAGATCGAATATACTCTCAGCGAACTTAAACTAAGCCCGAGAACTATCACCGGAGTATTGGAAAATTTAAGACTAAAGAGACCGAGAATGAAAGAGAGGACTCTTATTCCCTTGACTTAATAAAACTGATGCCCTAAGACTCTATTTATAAAGAGAGGCTTGAAAGAACTTATTTTTCTTTTCGATGTGGTACATGGTATTTATAAGAAAAACTAAGGAATAGGTTTGTGTTACTCTCGATATGGTACAAAACCACTTTTCATATTAAAAGGTAAAACTTTGGAACATCAGTTCTCATTCACCTTTTACTCATTTTGAGCGTGTAAATATGCGTTGGAATCCCCTCGAAGAGGAGAATACGTTCCAATAAATACACACCACTAACACATAATGTGTCTCACTCATATAGAGTCTCAAAATGATTCACAACTTAGTCTAAAATACTAAGTTTGTCCAACAATCCCCCACAAATGAGATTGATGGTCCAGTAGCACGCACCACATAGACAGATAGACGCGGAGCTTGACTTGATGATAGTTCCGGCGGTCAGATATAGCACACGATAGGTAGAGAATGCTCCTTGAACCTTCGCTCGAATAAGTATATCGACTTTACTGGTAGACAGTATGACGCGATGTCCTTGAACTGTTCGACCGTTTGTGTAAACGATGACATACTCATCACTATATCTTTCCTGACTCATTCAGTTCTCATGATTATGTCCATTTTGGCCATGGAACATCGTCCTGGTTCTGCAGGAGTTTTTAAAGAATTATGCCTCGCAATTCTCCTTTGAAGCGGCACCACTTCTCTCCCACATAGGTGATCTTTATCTTATAGAGTAACCCGCGTTTACTCAACTGAATTCCATGTGTTCACTCCTGAACTCCATGTATTCATCAAAGATCATTAAAAGCTCAAAGCTTAACCTCGTACCTTACGGGTCTCACTGTTTCCTCATCATAGGAACATGCCAGGGGTTACCCCCACAGTGATTTGGTCATCATGATTTAGTTGTCCCATTGAACCAAGTTCTTGGGATCTCCAGTCAGCAATGGTTGGGTGTCCACCATGATGCCGTTAAGCAATAGGCTTAAGGCCCATCCCTCTCGATGATTTCTCAACCACTTCTTTTGTTAACCCTTTGGTTAGTGGATCCGCGATATTATCTTTTGACGGTATATAGTCAATAGTGATAATTCCGGTTGAGATCAATTGTCTAATGGAACTGTGTCGTCGTCGTATATGACGAGACTTTCCATTATACATCGTGCTCTGCGCTCTGCCAATAGCGGATTGACTATCACAATAAATCCCTATTGCAGTTACAGGCTTTGGCCATCTTGGAATATCCTCCAGAAACTAACGTAGATATTCAACCTCTTCGGCGCATTTATCTAGTGCCACAAACTCAGCTTCCATCGTGGAATGAGTTATCACCGTTTGTTTTGAGGATTTCCATGATATTGCCGCTCCAGCTAATGTAAACACATAGCCGCTCGTAGACTTAAGTGCTTTCTTGCTAGATATCCAATTTGCGTCAGTATATCCTTCGAATACTGCTGGGTATCTGCCATAGTGCAGTCCATAGTCTCGAGTTCCCCTCAAGTACCTTAGTACCCTTATGATCGCTTTCCAGTGATCAGCTCCCGGATTACTCGTAAACCTACTCAACTTGCTAATTGAGTATGCAATGTCTGGTCTTGTACAGCTCATGAGGTACATCAGACTACCAATTATCCTCGAGTATTCCAATTGGGAAACAGCTACACCTTTGTTCTTGGATAGGTGCAAAGTCATATCCACAGGTGTCCTAGCTTTCTCAAAGTCATCCTTAAGAAACTTCTCAAGGATCTTGTCAATATAATATGGTTGACTTAATGCGAGACCCTCTGATGTTCTAGAAATTTGAATTCCCAGAATTACATTTGCTAGTCACATGTCTTTCTTGTCGAATCTTGATTTCAACATGTCCTTGGTAGATTTGATCACTTTATCATTGCTTCCGGCAATAAGTAGATCATCTACATATAGCGTCATCATGACATAGCCACTCTCGTTATCCTTGTAATAGGCACAGCTATCACATTCATTGATTTTGAAGCCATTAGCCAGCACGACCTCGTCAAATTTTTCATGCCATTTCATAGGCGCTTGCTTCAAACCATACAATGATTTCACCAATCTACAAACTTTCCTTTCTTGTCCTGGTTCAACAAACCCTTCGGGTGTTCCATATAAATTTCCTCATCTATGTCCCCATTTAGGAAGGCTGTTTTCACATCCATTTGATGTACAGTTAGATTACGCATTGCAGCAATAGCAAACATCATCCTTATGAACGTTATTCTCGTTACAGGAGAATATGTATCAAAATAATCAAGGCCTTTTTGTTGCTTGTATCCTTTAATCACAAGTCTGGCCTTATACTTATCAATAGTGCCATCAGTTTTCAACTTCTTCTTGAAAACCCACTTGCTACCTAATGGTTTGCAACCAGTTGGCAAGTCCACTAGTTCCCAAGATGATTCTGCATAATTGAATCAACTTCATTCTTGATGGCCTCTTTCCACATAGGTCCATCAGGTGAGGTAACCGCCTCCTTATAGGTTTTTGGGTCACCTTCTTCGAGCAAATAGGTCATAAAATCAGACCCATAGGATTTCTCCGTTCGTTGTCTTTTGCTCCTTCTCACTACCCCCACATTTTTGTCTTCACTTTCGTCACTCTCATTATCGTCATCTACAGACTCATGAGATCGTTTAGACGTCGTAGGTTGTTGGTTTCCTGGATTACAGGGAAAGATCGTCTCAAAGAATGAGGCATTCCTTGATTCCATAATGGTATTCTTTTGAATATCAGGAATCTTGGATTCATGAACAAGAAACCGATATGCATTACTAAGTGAAGGATATCTGATGAAAATACAATCCACAGTCTTAGGACCTATCTTCACCTTCTTCGGTGTAGGGATCAGTACCTTTGCAAGGCACCCCCACACTTTCAGGTGTTGGTAACTTGGTTTCTTTTTTTCCACATTTCATAAGGACTTACATCCTTATTCTTGCGCATCGTAATATTTAAAATATTATTTGCGCTTAAGATGGCTTCTCCCCACATCGATTGTGGAAGCCCAGAGCTTAACAACATCGCATTCATCATTTCTTTCAGAGTTCGATTCTTCCTTTCAGCCATACCATTTGACTGAGGGGGGTATGGTGCAGTGACCTCATGGATTATACCATGTTGTGAACAGAATTCTCCAAATGGTTCAACATATTCACCTCCATGATCACTTCGTATCGTTTTGATTTTCTCAGTCTGTTGTGTCTCAACTTCTTCCTTATAGATTTTAAATTTATCTATAGCTTCGTCTTTGCTTTTCAACAAATATACATAGCAGTATTTTGTACAATCATCAATGAATGTAATAAAATACTTGTTTCCTCCTCTTGTTGGAGCGAATTTTAAATCACATATGTCGCTATGTATTAGGTCTAGCACTTTGGTGTTCCTTTCCACACGTTTAAATGATGATCTCGTTAATTTTGCCTCAACACAAGTCTCACACTTATGTTTTGAATCGATAGTAAGTTTATGTATGTATTCTTTTACACTTAAACGTTGTAAAGTGTCATAATTTACATGTCCTAATCTAGCATGCCATAAATTAGGAGACTTAAGCAAGTAAGCAGAAGAATTCTTCATTTCATTATCGTCCTTAACGGACATTACATTGAGCTTAAAAAGCCCATCGGTTAAATAACCCTTACCTACAAATATACCACTCTTAGACAAAATTACTTTATCTGACTCTATTACAATGCGAAAGCCATGCTTACTCAACAGAGAACCAGACACAAGGTTCTTGCGAATATCAGGCACATAAAGTACATTCTTCAAAGTCAGATTCTTCCCAGAGGTCATCTTCAGGATCACCGTGCCTTCACCCTCAATGGTAGAAGTTGCTGAATTCCCCATGTAGAGCTTCTCACCAGCATCAGAAGTTTTAAGGCTAGAGAAAATCGCCTTGTCTGAGCAAACATGCCTAGTAGCACCAGTATCAATCCACCATTCACGTGGATTAGAACCAACCAGGTTCACTTCAGAGACCGTAGCACAGAGGTCTATATCACCCATATCCTTGGAGATATTCTCTACCATGTTTGCTTCTTTCTTCTTGTTGGGCTTCTTGGGCTTCTTGCAGTCAGAAGACCTATGACCAACTTTATCACAGTTGTAGCATTTCCCCTGAAATTTCGACTTCGAAATCCCTCCTTTGGGTGCCAACTTTGCCCCTTTACTAGAATTAGTCTTCTTGGGCTTGGAGCTTTGAGCGTGCTCCACCATGTTTGCCTTCTCAGTGGTAACATTAACTTTCTTCTCGGACCCTCTGTTGTCTTCTTCAATACGAAGTCTAACAATAAGAACCTCCATAGACATCTCCTTCCGCTTGTGCTTAAGGTAGTTCTTAAAATCTTTCCATCCAGGTGGAAGCTTTTCAATAACAGCAGCAACTTGGAAAGACTCACTTATGACCATTCCCTCAGCATGAATGTCATGAATGATCACCTGCAGTTCCTGCACCTGACTGACCACAGTCTTAGAGTCTGCCATCTTATAATCAAGAAAGCGGCCAACAATCCACTTCTTTGCCCCAGCGTCCTCGATTTTATACTTATGGTCAAGTGACTCCTATAAGACCTTAGCTGTTGGCTTCGCACTGTATACGTTATACAACGAGTCAGATAAACAATTTAACACATAGTTCCGACAGATGTAGTCGGAGTGCTTCCAAAAATCAGCAGCATACACAGTTTGCATGTTACTCTCAGCAGTGAGCAACGGTGGTTCTTCCTTAAGGAAGCGATCCATATGCAACGTGGTCAGATAAAAGTGCATCTTTTGTTGCCAACGTTTGAAGTTCGTTCCGTTGAACTTCTCAGGTTTTTCAGCATGTGCAGCAGGCACAGTTGGCATAACAGGTGCAGCAGGCACCACAGGTGGAACAGATGGTACGTGCGTCTGTACTACAGGTGTATGCACACCAGTAGGCACCGCAGGTATGATCGGAGGAGTGAATCCTGCCGATATTTGTCCAAGAGGAACACTAAACTGTCCAATGACAGTGTGTCCCACAGGCACATGTCCCGAAGGCACATGTCCAACAGGCGTTTAACCCCCATCAGATCGTACGATCCGTGCGTTAGGGTTAATCGGCTGCTGGTGAACCCCATCAGATCCAGTGATCTGTGCGTTGGGATCAGCCGTCATGTTCATGGAATCGTTCACAGTTTGGTTCTCCATCGATCTGTTACTCAACAAAACAAGCAGATACAGATGTATCAGTCACAGATGTATATAAAATAATTAGCTTTAAGATTGTGAATACAATCTGCGATTAATACATATAAATCAAATAAGTGTGTACGTGAGTAAACGAAATCAAACAGAGAAAGGAAGAATATAACCAAATGGAAATCCTCGAGTCTAGTTGAAACTGTCTCCTTAAAGCTATTTCGCCTCTCACCGTATATGCAAGTCGATAGCCTCCCAAGATAAAACGAGATACCAGTATAATCGATAGATCGAATATACTCTCATCGAACTTAAACTAAGCCCGAGAACTATCACCGGAGTATTGGAAAATTTAAGACTAAAGAGACCGAGAATGAAAGAGAGGACTCTTATTCCCTTGACTTAATAAAACTGATGCCCTAAGACTCTATTTATAAAGAGAGGCTTGAAAGAACTTATTTTTCTTTTCGATGTGGTACATAGTATTTATAAGAAAAACTAAGGAATAGGTTTGTGTTACTCTCGATATGGTACAAAACCACTTTTCATATTAAAAGGTAAAACTTTGGAACATCAGTTCTCATTCACCTTTTACTCATTTTGAGCGTGTAAATATGCGTTGGAATCCCCTCGAAGAGGAGAATATGTTCCAATAAATACACACCACTAACACATAATGTGTCTCACTCATATAGAGTCTCAAAATGATTCACAACTTAGTCTAAAATACTAAGTTTGTCCAACACTACATTCCAGATTTTTTTATAAAATAGAGAAAGCATCTATCTGGTCCCGGAGCCTTTGTTGGGTGCATTTGTTTAAGAGCAGCTAATACCTCATCCTCAGTGTATGTAGCCATTAATGTTGAGTTCATATCATCTGTGACTTTGCGTAGAAGTGAACAAAGACTTAAAATACTCAACAAAAATAGCTTCTGCCTCGTCTTCTTTATCCCTCCAATTACCCCCTCATCAAAAAAACCCCTTAATTGTGTTTCTTTGACGTCATTGTTGGGTTTTTTATGGAAGAAAATATATTTTTGTCTCCGTTACATAACCAATCTTGTCTACTTCGTTGAGCCCAATATATCTCCTCTCTTCTTTCCAACTCATCTATCTCTGTATCCAAGTTATAGATATCTTTCAAGTTTACTGGAGTAGGTTGGAGCTTGTTAAATATATGATCCTATTGGGGCCTTCCTCTAACACCTTAAGGTTTTAGATGAGCTGGTTACTCAACATGGTATCAGAGCTTAGGTTGGCGGAAGAACTAAGGTTCGATTCCCAGCCACCCCCAACATTCCCATAAATGGGATTTCGAGTGAGGGGGAGTGTTAAATATATGATCCTATTGGGCCCTTCCTCTAACACCTTAAGGTTTTAGATGAGATGGTTACTCAACAGAGCTTCATCAACAACCCTATTTTTCTCTTCTAAGACTTATCTTATTCCTTAAATCATTAGGCCTTTTTGAACTCCATTGTTTTAAATTTTCTGCGCAAAGAATAAGTTTTCCACGCATGTTAGAGTTCAGATTAGATTCCTAAGCATCCACCACCATGTTGCTACAATCTATATCATGCAGCCATTCTTTTTCAAATCGGAACTGAAGACGCCTTTTTTTTCGTCTGCTTGAACTTTTGCCTGCATAGAAATTTTAAGAGGGAGATGGGTTGATCTTCTCTTAGGAAGATGTTCCACCTTTGAGCATGGTTAAAGATCAAGTCATGAATCTGATGCTATTACTCAATCAAGACGCTTCTGGATATTTTCATTATCCCCTATATTATTATTCCATGTAAAAGGGTAGCCCTCAAAATATAAATCCCTTAATTGACATCTATCCAAACTTTATCTAAAACCATCAATATCGTGTTGGTTCTTACTATTCCCTCCCTTCTTTTCATCGTGATTCAAAATACAGTTAAAGTCCCCAACACACATCCACGACATTTGGTTTCTCTCACCTAATTCTTCCAATAACTTCCATGTTTTTCGTTTCAAATCTTCTTCTGGATAACCATATAAGCCTGTATGTGGCGCCCCCAAATCCGGGGTCAGGAATCTGGGTCGTTAGGCAATCCTTCACCTATGTGTAACCCGTATTAACTCAATAATCCAATAATTCTATATCATAGAACCCCAATCTTATACAAATATACACATAAGTTATAGCCTTAGAAATGATATACAAAATGCAATCTTCTTTTATTTCAACTTAAATGTACTATACATGATCTCAATCAATTATTTGTAACTTCTACATGAAGTCACAACAATTACTATTAACATTTTATACCTATCTGAATACTCTTGTCAACCTGAGACAAAGCTGCAAGAGATACTCAAAATGATTTCAAGCGACTAAGTCGCACACCAGTATACTGGTAATCTGCTGTGTTGTGATATTTAAAAGAAAGTAAGAGTGAGCAATAATGCTCATCCATAATGTATAAAACAGTTTGGAAATAACTGTTAAAATATTACTTCATCGTATAATAGAATGATTTGAAAACTTGGTGGTATATACCTTTTCCTTTTTAAATCAAATCAAATATTTTATATTTAACAATTATCTCGACAATGTTCTCGATTTATACAATCAAGAGAATCATTTTCTTGGTGATATACACCTCTTTTCGAAACAATGTTTTTGATTGACTTATTTAGTCTACAAATACCTTAATGGTAAATCCAACGCCTAGGCTTTGGTTACGGTATTGCATCTTAATTCTAATTGGAAGAATAAGACACTCACCGGAGCCCTACTATACGATGACCAATCATATAGCAGAAAGTTATTTTTGTTCTCTACATGTAGAAGGATGACATCCTTACACCCTATTGTCACCATATCCGCATTTGGGCTTTATATGCTTCCCCAACTCCATGGTATATTTTGCATACTTTGCATGTCCTTCAGTTCACGTGGTACCTTCTCATGCGAAAATTAAATAGTAGTCTCCCCAGTGCACAAAGTCCTGGAGCTCTACCCCTTCTTTGTCCTTTAAGAATCCTATCATATCCCAAGAACTCAAACTCCTTGAGTTCCCTAAAGTATTTTGCTTGTTGATAGACATAACTCATTTTATATGTATGTATATGTACTTCCGAAAATTTTCGGAGGAAGTACTAAGATAATGTGAGTTGACCGTTGTCAACAAATAAATTATTAAGCGGGAGTTTCCTTTGACACTATAGTCAAAATTTTAAAATATATCAAAATAATATTGTTCGACGATCTCAAAGCATTAGAATTATTTTCTGGAAATTCAAAAAATATTTAAAAGTAGGTTTTATGATTTTTAAATCATATTAAATTATTTAATATATATTTAATTATTAAATTATAATTATTAAATAATTAAACCTCGAATAATTTCTTTTAAAATATTTAATTATTAAACAATAATCATTAAATAATTAAATCTTGAATAATTTCTTTTAAAAATAATATTTGAAATAATATTCCTCAACTAATGTATGTTTAAGTAATTAAATTAATCTTTAATAAATATTAAAAAATTGAAATTATTAATCAAGTAATTTTCGGAGAATACTTCTCCTGTTAAATGAAAATCCAAAATGATATTCATTGTTCAAATATCAGAAAAATAAGTTGAGGGAATACGATCCTTGAGAATTGTTTTAAATAAATTCGAGATATTTTATACTTCACAAGAGGACATCGAGTCCCTTGGAATAAAATAAATACAGACTTTAATTGTCCAAGACATCTCAAAATATTTCGGGTTTTTAATTAATAATACATGCCGACGGACTCTCGGTCTAAAAGTTATATACCACGCTACTTGTTAGTGTTAATATTCTTAAATAAAACACCTCTGGAATACATCAAATTATACATATATATATATATATATATAACGCTACTCTCTAGCGTTATCAATTGAAATTCAATAATATATTTTTATTTTTATACCAAAATCATCAATTCTTACCTATGATATAGCAATACGTAAAACATCGTAATCTGCAATCATGGCATTATATATAAATGAAGTAAACCATTATCCACAACACAACGTTATATTAAAGCAGGGTTTGTAAACTTTCATGGGTGTTTTGTGGTGGAGGGCGCTCTCGAGTTAGTCCGAAAATCTATAATCAAGAACATTGTCATTCCGTTAGTTTCTAATCGTATTTATCATTGTTTGGTATATACGCAACATTTATAATCAATTCCACGACTCACCTTACTCTCATCAGTTTAATATAGTACGAGTAGTCATTTTATTCATTTCAAAATCCTTTATGTCCATTATTCTCATTTGCTTTTACCACTCGGTTACTCTCACGATTCTTAAGGATTTCTACTCGCGCGATCTCGACTCCGACATTTTTATAAAATTGAAAAATCCATATTTTCACTTGATTTTTTTAAAAAATTTTATACTCCATTTCTTACTATCTGTAAAATTCTTATGATTTTTGAATAATTTTAAGTCGATCATTTATACTTCCAAAATTTGTAATTCGTAGCAGTTTTTTGTCGCGTAAATCATTTTCACTAAAACGAACCTAACTTTTAAACCGTAAATCAAAATCAAGCGATTTAAGATCCTAAACGATCCTTAAAAAACGATCTATCATTATCAACTCTTATTTTCAAGAATACACAGTTTACACATTTTTTATCTTTGCAGAAAACTTAATGTCGTGATTTGATCGTTATAACATCGATACGTTTACGATCCGTGGTTCATTTCAACTCTAAGCTACTAATCATCAACCAACAACAAACAATCCAACATCTTAAATATTTTATAAACACAGGAACATCATGTTTTAGAGTCACATCATGGTCCCATTGTCATCTCGAAGGAAACACCATTTCCTACGCAATTGATTGATATATTTTAGAGTCTTGGAACGCTCAGCTTCCGCAATCTGTCAGACTTCTTCAATCATTTCCCGTATAAAATTTCTAGTACTACGATACCTTCCGGGTCATCTTTTTTATTCTCGCTAGCGCCTTAGGCGTATCCGCGTTCATCGTGAACTACTACCAGTGGCCTCTAAAGGGCGTATAGGATCTTTTTTGCCTTCGATCAGCTCTAAGATTGATATCCTTCATATTTCCACTTTGTCCTTCGTAAGGGATATCAGCGTCTCTTTTGCTTACACTTGCGTGGTAAGTATACCTACATGAATTTTATGTTAACGATAGGTGATTCTCCTAACCGTTCCTAAATAAAAAGGTAAGCCGCTAGATGTATCTCCAATGGTCTGGATAGTTCTCTTATTTTACTTGTTGATTTGAGAACTCTAAGTCGTGCCTCTGCTCGTTCTTTTTTACCAAATACTTTGGGAAATAATTCAGTTGTGAAATTAAATCTTGGGTTCTTGCATGGCGCAATTATCGCTGGGTTTCTCTGTCACCAATTATCTCTTCTATGTTCATAATAATTTTATCGAGTGGAGATCTATCGTTTGCATAATAAAAAAGCGGTCTTATTTAACATATAACTCAAAATCCACAAATAGCACGATGACTTACTTGATACTTAATAATCCTCCTTCAAAATTTATTAAAATAAACTTTTACTCCCATTAGGGTCATTTACAAGCCGCAATCGGCAAAATTTTAATCATCGTCATTCCGTTTTCATTTTCAACTCTGTCGAGTACTTACTTACCTACTCAATGACATCCCTTTTCATATTCAATCATGACTTGTATTCTCTTAAGTTTATAGGCATCTTTAATTTCTTTCCGTTACGTAATAAAGGGTTCTCTTCGCATTGTCTTAACTTTCAAAATTCATTCATACGATCCTCCTCGTCTGTTGTCCTAAAATTTATTATCCTCAATCTATCTTTTCCCTAATTAAATGTCGGCCACCACAATTGCCTTTCCTTGATGATAATAGATATCTCAATCATAAACCTTGACCAATTTGACTATAGCCTTTACCTCGTGTTCAGTGTAAGTATACACTTCGGAAGAGAAAAAAAATTCAAATTTTTCTCATAAGTTAAACTCTTTGTCCCTTTCAATGCGAACCTTATCGCGATTATTCTAGATCATTATTATGACATCTTATGTCGCGGTCCTTAAGCTGCATACACATATTGTTATGTCTAACATAAAATCCTCTTCTTTTTTATAGTCGAGTACTGCTACTATGGGGTTGTTACTAATCTTACCTTCACGTTTTGAAAACTCTATTCTTCGAATTCATACACGTTTAGTCGTTCGTGAATCCATTAAGTACTCATTCCGACAAAAAATTAGTACGATATGTTCTAAATATGCTATTCCCCCTTTTCATAATTTTACCCATCAATATGTTTCAATGGCACAATCATAGTACTGAGTTTTCAATCTCATATTACCACAATCGATTCTCAACTATACAGCTCTTTGTTCGGAAGGCAATCAACCTTGAAATAATGAATTTTCACGATATTATAGTAATTTAGAAAATCTTAATAAGATTTTAAAATCAAATATCTTAATAAATAATGAGCTCTGAATAAAAGAATTGTAATACTCAAATGATATATGAATTGGAAGAAAGAATACAACAAAGATTATTCTTCATGTCCTTAGAATTTTATATTACGATATTATTATAGAATGTCTGTTGAAAGCAATGGTTGATGGATAATAACATCATACGAATGATGATTGTAAGATTTTATCATTAAGAGAAAAATTATCTCTTCGAATAAGAAAAAAAAATCTCAAATAGATTTATCACTAGAAGGTTAACCATTAAAGTTTCAAAAATAACGCTACTCGGAAAGAAGGAATTATACCCCACGATAACAAAGAAGAGTATATCGTTGTTCGATGACTTTATGATTTTAAATAAACATTCGTTATTCAAACAAAAGAAAAAAATATTTTATGAACAAAATGATTCAAAAAATTGAATATGAATTCTCGTTCGAGTGGGCGACCTAGTTAGGTCTCAATTAAATTATTTCTTTTAAAATTTTGACAAAAAATTATTTTTCCATATATATAATGCGTTGTGTAATAATAAAATTTGATTGGAAGTGGACTAGAAAAATTATAACTAGTCAATTTCAAGAAATATTATCGACTGGCTAAGAAAATGGCCAGCTTAATTGGTTTGACACATAGCAACTAGCTCGGGCGATTAGCTATATTTTCATCGTATCAAATACAGTTTCAACTAGTTAGGACAAATAACTAATCGTTCATGAGAACTTATGCAATTAAGCATATTTTAGCTTATTCGTATAAAATCTCAACACTGTAGCCACTGAATAAATTTGTGGTTGCTCGGATGACGAGTTTGAAATAAAGAATTTTAAAACTTTGGCCGAAAAAGGCCATTATAACTCTAAATCGAGTGGTCTTGGCATCAGAACGATCGATAGCATCTCATCAATCATTTCTTATTAATGAAACGGTTCACCCAAATGTGTCATTGTACATGTACTCCATCAATTCCTTGGACATAATAGAATCCGGAATGCCAATATCAAATTGATATCCTTACTTTGATTTCAATGTTCAATATACAACATTATCTTGAATTGAATAAAAGTTCGCGAGGAATTTCTGGATATTAGATGGTCAATGTCCTTAAATAGATTATAAATACAAGCTTGAGTGAAGAGTGTAAGCATGAAGGAAATCAAATATTAATATTCTTAAAGGAATATTCTTCGATTACTCAAGAAGTTAATTAAAGAAATTCCTTGGATAATTTGAAAGAAAGTATAACAGGTCTGAGCCTGAATAAGATAATCATAAACTTTAATTAGAAGTTCATGGATCAAATAAAAGAATTGAACAAGTCTTAATGCGGAGAAAATGATTTAAGTTGTTGGTCATATCAGAACTTCAAAGTAGAGAACTAAAAGGATTTTCTGATATGACTTATCAAGGCAATGCGAATGATAAACAGTTTGGAGGGAGTAGTGTGATGGTGAGTAGATGCCAAAATAATTCATTGATTATCCTAACTCTAGTCACTATCCGTCCAAGGATGATCCCATCTCTTCGTCTTTATAATTACATGTTTCAACTAGTGTCACTCTCAACATTATTTTAAAGTCACTTACTAACTTGACTTTCACAAGTATATCTGGCATTCTGGTGTTTTATCTTGAAGACCTAACTCAGAATTATTCCAAATATATCTGTTAAGCCGATATAGGCCTGCTACACGCATCTGTTACTAATTACAAGTGGCCATTTCCCCTGGGAACAGATCAAAGAAATCTCCTAGGGATCTCAATGATGTCCATAAGTTCGGTGGCATGTGTGTGTAAGTGAACATATGTTACCAAATATATAGAGGTCTACAAGTATATATATATATGTAGTCTCTAACAACATTTTTACCGAAGTATTTTATTCTAGACTCACTGATCTCTCCTCAGTCTTTGTAGTAGGTTCTAAGATCGAACCATCGCTCGTTGTAATCATACGTCATTTAATTATAGACATGCCATCACTTTTCGACACTCTTGATCTCTGAGCTAAACCATCATAACCTTATATGTTAAGCACACTAATAATTTCATATAGTGCACTCATCTTACGATGACATTCGTATATTACGTTCAAATCTTCCTTAATGAAAATAAAATCCTCAATGGTATATTGGACACTATCTCTGCTGAATTCGTTATTCATACGGTATTCAAATCCTCATTAGTAAAATGATACCTTCAACTAGTTTGGGTCAATAACCTCAACTGTATTTTAATAATTAGACTTCATGGTTCTCACATATGATGCCCTTTCATGGGCAACCTGTGACGGCCTCAACCCCGGGGTCAGGAGTTGACGTCACTAAACATAATTAACAGGAGTATAAACAACAAGATTATTATTAATATTAAACTACTACGACCCCATACCAAGATCCGATCCAGGTTCAAGTATGATCCAAGCTATACATTAATACAAACCATTTATTCAAAAGTCTAACACACTAACTTATTCAGCAACTCATCAGACCGCACATGGTCAGTAACTACCTCTGAGGAGCCGGGTCCTGAAGGGGCTGAGACACGGTTCTGCCAAGGTATGACTGCTCTTCTAGGCATATGCGATAGATATATAACAAGTTTCAAGGGTGAGCATAATCGCTCAGCAGTACCGACATATGAATATCTAGATAAAAATAGTAATGTAAACAGTTATAGGAGCAGAGCTATAATCAACATGTAATTTGTAATCTGTAAGTCATTTTGAGCAAGAGTAAATAAAGATAAGCTGAGATAATTGGATATCACTGACTAGCATGCTTTTAACAAAACAAATATAGTAGTGTGTTGTGTAAGTACCAGAGTCCAATTTTAGCATGCTATTCATATTTATAAACCCACTGTATTAATTACTTATTCCCTTACAGGAATCACAAAGCCAAATCCGATACGTAAAGGATATATAAAGACAGTTGATCAGGCTATCAACACCACACGGCTCTAACTGCCATCCCATATACCTGTTCCGGAACTCAGAGACTAGCCAGGTCTCTGACCTGCTTGACTAATCGGTTATGAATTGCACGCAACCGAATTAGCCTCTTACGCCACCTCAATAGGCCTACTATGGCCCCTATATATCCCATATCTGATTGTTTTATCCAGTTTTCAAAACACTTAAACCTATCTCATTTCAAAACCATTCATTTTAACAACACACACAAAACTAGTTCACAAATCATTTTCATTCGAGATAGGTACCCTTTTTCGAAGTTACTTTTCCCCAAAATAGGTTTAAAACAGTGATTTATAACTACAGAGGATACACAACTTACAACGTTTATGTTCCTTTACGAGAATAAAATGATAGTTTATTCATACGTACTGAACTATAAAAGAATGGTCAGGGTACTTTCCTTGCAACGCTTTCGAAAACTCTATGTAGCTTTTACGCGAACTTCAGTCCTTGAGAACTCGACTGGGATGTACAATAACAGAATACCCTAATCAATTATACCGACATGCTTGATATCCTCAAATCCTAATAACCCAATTCGATAACCCGACTCGTATAATAACTATACACGTAATCACGTAGTGCATATTCAAATAATGGCAACACATTTTATATAATAAAGTGCATTTCTCGTATTTAGAATAAATTTTTAGAAAAATTTTGACGGCGACTCCTCTATTTATAAGCCTTCCCGTCGAAACATAATCGACGGCAACCCAACAAATCACAACAATCCACAATCCACATTACAACGTAACTCGTATATCAATACAACTGGTAATACAAATATTTATTTATTTTCGAAAATATTTTATACAAATCTGTTAGATATATTTGTGATGTCATGTCTAATCTGATTTGTTTAGTTTCAGAACTTAATATCAGGACTTATCAGGACTTACTGGAAATCAGAACTTACTGAAGTCAGAACTTATATTAGAACTTAAGGCCATCAGGATTTATATCAGGGTTTAAGTGCAGGTACTTCAGATAACGAATATAGCTGATTTACATGAGAGGATCTGGACTAAAACAAAAGAAGATATGTATGAAGAGTTGGACAGCTAGAAGACTTGTAGAAGATAATATCTGATTGATATATTTTAGGAGAAAGAATTATATTCCCTATCAATTAAAAGATATCTTGTAACTGTGTACTATATAAACACAGCATAGGATTTACACTATAAATGTTATCATTCACGAGAACATTATTCATTTTAACCTAGTAGCTCTTAGTGATTGTTCATCACTGAGAGAGTAGTTTAACCTACTTTGTAACAGAGCTTATTTTATTGAATAAACTTGATTACTGTTACATACTTGTGTTCTAAATTGATTTGATTGTATAAACACTATATTCAACCCCCTTCAATAGTGTTGTGTGACCTAACAAGTGGTATCAGAGCCTCTCTATTGATATACAAACAGTGAGATCCAGTTTATAATCATGTCTGAAAACACAAACTCCACCTAAGCCCATGAAAACTCAAGATACTCAAAATAATCAAACCCACAGTCGATATGAGAGTATTAGGGTTCCCATACTGAGAGCATCCGAGTATCCTATATGGAAGGTAAAGATGGCTATGTTTCTGGAAGCCACAGATCCAGAATTCTTGATAGAATTAATGATGGACCATATAAGCCTACCAAGCTTTCTGTTGTAGTTGATTATCAACCAACAAAGATGATACCAAAAGAGAAAGTGATTACACAACTGAAGACATCTCATCTATTACCAAGGATGCAAGGGTAAGGCATCTGCTGCATAGTGCAATTGACAATGTCATGTCAAATAGGGTAATTGGATGCAAAACTGCAAAGGAGATATGGGATGCTTTGGAGACAAGATGCCAGGTAACTGACGCAATCAAAAAGAACAGGAAGACAATACTCACACAGGAGTATGAGCACTTTGACTCAAAAGCTGATGAGTCATTAACTGATTTATATGACAGGTTTGCCAAACTCTTGAATGATCTGTCACTGGTGGACAAGGAATATGATCTTGAAGATTCAAATCTAAAATTCCTTTTAGCTCTTCCTAAAAATTGGGATTTGAAGTCTACTACCATAAGAGACAACTATGACCTTGCTGAAACTACTCTTGATGAAATTTATGGTATGCTCAAGACTCATGAACTTGAGATGGATCAAAGGAGCAAAAGGCATGGAAGAAATTCAAAGACAGTTGCTCTTAAAGCTGAGGAGGAATCTCCTAAAGTGGTTGTCTCAAAGAGGGGCAAAGGAAAGGCTCTCATCATACAGTCTGATTCAGAGTCATCATATTCTGATAATGAGGATTCAAAATTTGAAAATTTATCTGAAGTGGATGTTGATGCAGAGATGATGCAACTGTGTGCTCTTATGGTGAAGGGTATCACAAAGATAGCCTACAAGAAATTCAGAGAGGGCAAGAAGTTCTCTAGGAAAGGTGGAAGTTCTGAAGAGAAAGGATTCAGAAAGTCTAAAGACAAAGGAGGAAAGTCTGACATATGAGACAACTCAAATGTCAAATGCTACAATTGTGGTGAAAGAGGCAATATCTCTCCTGACTGCAAGAAAGGAAAAGGTGATAAAGGCTAGGCACTTATCATAAAGAAAAAAAACTGGGCAGACACTTCATATTCTGAAGATGAGGTGAACTATGCCTTAATGGCAAATGCTGATAGCAGTTCTGATGCTGCTGAATTGAAGGTACCTCTTTCAACTCTTGCTTTTCATACTGATGATATTTCTGAGCTAAGATTATATCTTAAAATCATGTTCATTAGTTTTAGAGATCAGACTTTAACAAATGAAAGATTAACATCTGAAAGTCTTGCTCTTAGAAACAGAAATGACTACTTAGAAAAAGAGTTAGTTATATTCCATCAAACTCAGAAAGAAAGAGATGAGGCTTTGTATGTTAGAGATGAAGTGCTAAAACTGAATAAATCTCTTAAATCTGAACTGGAAAAGGGGATAATCAAAACTTGGACTAACTCTTGAAGAACAACTCAAAAAATTTTAGAAAATGGAAATTGGAAAGAAGGACTAGGTTACCTGGATGATAAAGAAGAAAAGGAAACTGTGTCATCTAAACCAAACTTTACCAAGAAAGCTAAAAAGCCTAAAGTTAATATTGTTAAATTTGTAGCAAAAATTGTTGTATCTGATTCTGAAAAGATGAAAGACTCTAAGATAGAAGTCAAAGAAAAGTCAACTTCTGACAAATTAAAACATGACAAACCAGCTTCAGTAAATATAGGTTTAATGACAAAGAAGTAGCTTAAGCATAAGTTGAAAGAGATTAAAAATGTGAACAAGGTAAAGGAAGCTAGGAAAAATAGGAATGGAAGGGAAGGTGTCAATAAAAGCAATAATTATATGCCTCTTCCTAATGCACCTAAAAAGAAATGCTATAATTGTGGAAACTCTAACCATCTTGCTTGTTTTTGCAGGAAAAATAAAGATATAAACTCTTTACCTCCTAGATCAGGAGTTAAGAGTCAGTTTGTTAGGTTTAAACCACAAAATCCTTGTTTTCATTGTGGTAGTTTATGGCATTCTATTTATACTTGTAAGGAATATCATAGTTTGTACTATGATTATTATCAAATGAAACCTTCTTTGAAGAAAGTTAGTGTAATTCCTTCTAGTGTAAATTCTGATGCAAAGTCTGATATAAAGTCTGATAAAAAGCATGTTAGCATAAACTCTGAAACTAAATCCACTGCAAATGCTAACAAACTTAAAAAGGCCAAAGGATCCAAGAAAGTCTGGGTCCTTAAAACTAACCAATAGTGGTCTTTGTGATTGCAGGGCAACAGGAAAAATATCCTAGTTCTGGACAGTGGATGTTCAGGACATATGACTGGAAATAAATCCCTGATATCAGACTTTGTGGAGAAAGCTGGCCCAGGAGTTTCTTATGGAGATGGCAATATGGGAAAGACTCTGGGATATGGCAATATCAATATTGGGAATGTTATAATTGAATCAGTAGCTCTTGTCTCAGGACTTAAACACAATCTGTTAAGTGTGAGTCAAATCTGTGATAGAGGTTATCATGTAGATTTTTTTGAAGAACACTGTGAAGTTGTAAGTAATTCTACAGGCAAAGTGGTTCTGAAAGATTACAGACATGATAACATATATGAAGCCAGACTTTCAACAAACTCTGATGGTTCTGCAATCTGTCTATTAAGCAGAGCATCAATTGAAGAAAGCTGGAATTGGCACAAGAGACTCTCTCATTTAAATTTCAACAACATAAATGAGCTAGTAAAGAAAGATCTTGTGAGAGGACTGCCAAAATCAATATTTGCTCCTGATGGTCTTTGTGATTCATGTCAAAAGGCAAAATAGATAAAATCTTCATTCAAGAGTAAAACTGAATCCTCAATTCTTGAGCCTTATCACTTACTGCATGTTGATCTATTTGGTCCAGTCAATGTCATGTCCATTGTAAAGAAGAAATATGCTATGGTTATAGTGGATGAGTTCACAAGATACACTTGGGTGTATTTCTTGCACAAGAAGAATGAAACTGCATCTACTCTAACTGATCATGTAAGACAGCTGGATAAGTTGGTCAAAGATTCTGTTAAAATAATAAGAAGTGATAATAGCACTGAGTTCAAGAATTCAATCATGAAAGAGTTCTGCAAAGAACATGGAATAAAGCAGGAATTTTCTGCACCTGGAACCCCACAGCAGAGTGGAGTTGTAGAAAGAAAGAACATGACTCTTATTGAAGCTGCACGAAATATGCTTGATAAAGCAAAGCTACCAACCTATTTTTGGGATGAAGCTGTGTAGATTGCTTGTTTTACACAGAATGGTACACTCATAAACAAGCATGGAAAAACACCATATGAGACGGTGAAGAAAAAGAAGCCAAATCTGAAATACTTTCATGTATTTGGATGCAAGTGTTTTGTTCTTAAGACTCATCCTGACCAGCTGTCAAAATTTGATCTAAAAGCTGATGAAGGAATTTTTGTTAGATATCCACTTTCCACAAAAGCCTTCAGAGTCTACAACTTAAGAACAAGGGTTGTCATGGAATCTATCAATGTATCTTTTGATGATAAAAAGATTACTAGACTTGAAGATTTCAATGATCACGATCAGCTGAGATTTGAAAATGAAGATTTAAATTCTGATTCTGTAAATTCTGATGACCTAAATCTTGATCCTGTAAGTTCTGACGGGTTAAATTTTGATGTCATTGAAACTGTGGTAACTGCTCCAAAGGAAATTGCACCTGTTCAGGGGGAGCAAGCTAATGATCCTACCACATCTCAAGACTCTCAAGAAGCATCAGAACCAGTCATTGGCTCTTCAAGTTCTGATGAGCCAATTTCTGATAATTCTAGAAACTCTGATTCTTCAATTCCTGAAGGATCCAACTCAAATTCTGGAATCTCAGAGAGCATAACTTCAGGGGGAGCATCATAAAATGCTGATGGAGACAACATGGATCATGGGGGAGGATCCAGTTCTAAAGATCAACTTCCATCTGCAAGGAATTGGACTAAATCACATAAACCTGACTTAATAATTGGAGATCCTGAAGTAGGTGTCAGAACTAGAACAGCAACATCAAATGAATGTCTCTATCACTCCTTTCTATCTCAGACTGAACCAAAGAAAGTAGAAGAAGCTCTTCAAGATGCTGATTGGGTGCAAGCAATGCAGGAAGAGTTAAATGAATTTGAAAGAAATAAAGTCTGGACCCTAGTACCAAGACCAAAGAACAGGTCAATTTTTGGCGTAAAATGGGTGTTCAGAAACAAAACTGACAGTGATGGCATAATTACAAGAAACAAAGCAAGGCTGGTTGCTAAAGGTTACTCTGAACATGAGGGTATTGACTATGATGAAACATTTGCTCCAGTTGCTAGATTGGAAGCCATACGAATCTTTTTGCCTTATGCTGCTCACAAAAAGTTTAAAGTCTTTCAAATGGATGTGAAAAGTGCTTTTCTCAATGGAGAATTGGAAGAAGAGGTATATGTTGAACAACCTCCAGGCTTTGTAGATCCAAAATTTTCAAATCATGTCTACAGGCTTGACAAAGCACTATAATCATGTTTACAGACAGAATTATATTCCATATCAATTAGAAGATATCTTGTAACTGTGTACTATATAAACACAGCATAGGGTTTACACTATAAGTGTTATCATTCACGAGAACATTATTCATTGTAACCTAGCAGCTCTTAGTGATATTGTTCATCACTGAGAGAGTAGTTTAACCTACTTTGTAACAGAGCTTATTATATTGAATAAACTTGAATACTGTTACATACTTGTGTTCTAAATCGATTTAATATATAAATACCATATTCAACCCCCTTCTATAGTTTTGTGTGACCTAACAAAATCGTTTTATTTATTTATAAAATTAGGACTCAGAATCCATTCATCACCGTCCACCATTGACTCACCGAAGTTCATCGTCAATGGCGGTAAAATTCACGGGTACCCGATTAATTTCGGGTTTCTAATGTAAATTCTACCAATTATTTTTAAAATCATTCCCATACGAATAAAGAATAATTAATATCATGAATATTAATCATTTAAAGGTAAATAATTAATGAAATATTGTTTTCGTAATTTTATAAAATCCTAAAAATAATTAATGGAATTATAAAATTATAAAACCAATTTTAGAGACAATCCAAATATTTATGGAATTAAAATTGCAATAAAACCACTTTAAAAGCGTAACAAAACAATATAACTCAATATTTAATTACATATTTTATTTAATTAATTATTCAAAATTTATATCATTACAATAATACAAAATATACGAGTCGTTATATCCTTTCCCCCTTAAAAAGATTCCGTCCCCAGAATCCGACTTAACTAAACAAATGAAGATATTTATCAAGCATGTCTGACTCTAATTCCCAAGTAGACTCTTCTACTCGAGGATTTTTCCAAAGGACTTTCACTATGGGAATTAACTTATTTCTAAGGACTCGCTCTTTACGATCTAAGATTTGGATTGGTTGTTCCACGTAGGACAAATTTGGATGAATCTCAATGGGCTTGTACTCTATAACTTGATTCGAATCAGGAACATAGGGCTTCAACATGGATACGTGGAACACATTATGGATGTGCTGCAACTGCGGCGGTAACGCTATTTCATAGGAAACTTTCCCTACTTTCTTCAAAACTTTAAATGGTCCTATAAATCTGGGGCTAAGCTTACCTTTCTGACCAAATCGCACTAATCCTTTCTAAGGTGATACGTTTGGTAAAACCTGTGACCCTATCTCAAAGTTCATATCCTTTCTATGCAAGTCCGCATTCTTCCTCTATCTATCCTGGGCTGCTTCTAACCTTTTCCGAATCAATGCTACTGCATCTTTAGTCTGCTGAACCAGCTCGGGGCCTAACACTTTCTTCTCTCCTACTTCATCCCAATACAATGGTGATCTACACTTACGTCCATACAAAGCTTCGTATGGTGGCATTCCAATGCTTGCATGATAGCTGTTGTTGTACGAAAACTCAATCAAAGGTAAGTGTTCGTCCCAATTTCCTTTAAAATCCAAAGCACAAACTCTTAACATATCCTCTATGGTCTGAATTGTTCTCTTAACCTCTGAAGGGCAATCCTTAGATGCGTTGCATGATCTATTGGAGTTTTTGAATAGATGAGGATATCATCAATAAATACAATAACAAACTTATCCAAGTACTCCTTATACACCCGGTTCATTAAATCCATAAAAGTCGTTGGTGCATTGGTCAATCTAAACGACATTACTAAGAACTCATAATGGCCATGTCTTGTTCTGAATACAGTCTTGGGAATATCTTCGGGCTTAATCTTCAGTTGGTGGTAGCCAAATCTAAAGTCAATCTTTGAAAAATGGCATGCTCCCTTAAGCTGATAAAACAAATCATCAATTCTCGGAAAAAGGATATTTGTTCTTTATCGTCAACTTGTTCAGTTCTCTATAGTCAATGCATAACCTCATACTCCCGTCTTTCTTCTTTACGAATAATATTGGAGCACCCCATGGAGAAACACTGGGTCGGATAACTCCCTTATCCAATAGTTCCTGAAGTTATTTGGCCAATTCCTTCATTTCCACTGGAGCCATTCGATATGGAGCTTTAGAAACTGGTTTGGCTCCTGGTATCTAATCAATGGAGAACTCTATTTCTCGATCAGGTGGTAATCCTGGCAATTCTTCTGGAAAGACGGCGGGAAATTCTCTTACTATGGGGATCTCATCCAAGGTAGGGGTTTCTTTCTTCGTATCCACCACATGAGCCAAATATGCTTCACACCCTTGCCCCAACAATTTCTTTGATTGCAGTACTGACATAAACTTCTTATCCTGCATCTGCCCTTGGTAGCTGATCCTTTTATTATTTGTGTTATACATAACAACTCTTTTTTTCTTGCAGTCAATATTTGCCTTATACAGAGACAACCAATCCATGCCTAGAATAACATCGAATTCGCCTAACTCTAAAGGTATTAGGTCGGTAGGGAAAGTATGCCCTGAAATCTCTATGGAACACATAGGACAAAATTGACTTACGGGCACTTTATCTTTATTAGCCACCTCTATGGTCAAAGGTTCATCTAAGTCTTCCAACATTAATTGCATTTTATTCACACAGTTCATGGATATAAAATATTTGGATGCTCCTGAATCAAATAAAATGTTAACAGGTACAGAATTAAGAGAAAGCGTACCTACAACTACATCAGAATCCTGAGACGGAGATTTTTTAGTCATCTTAAAGGTTCTAGCTCTGGCGGTACTTGTTGTTGGTCCTTGGGACACACTTCTTCCTACACTGCCTTGGGTAACTGATTAGCAATTCCTAGCAATATGCCCCACTTTGCCGCAACTAAAACAGGTTATTCTTTGGGTCTCGGATTTGCACTCAGTGGAATAATGACCCTTCTGGCCACACTTGAAGCAGTTGACATTTTCCTTGCACTGACCACTGTGCTTCTTTCGGCATGTCCTATAATCGATCACTAGCTTGTTGAACTTTGTTGGGGTAGAATGACTGAAGTGGTACTGGGCCTAGCCTGGGGGAAATTCTCTCTCCTGAACTTCCTATCCTTATTCTTTCCAAACCGGCGCTGAAACTTCTGACTTACTCCTCCTGGTTCTGACCTGGCATGTCCACCTTCAAACTTCCTTTTCTTCTCACCCTTCTCCTTAGCAGCTAATCTCTGGTCACTTTCTATCACTAAGGCAGCCTGAACTACCGAAGTATATGTCTTGAGTTATAAGGCTACAACTCCACTCCTAATCTCTGGCTTCAACCCTTGTTGAAACCGCTTCGCTCGCTGAGCTTCCGAACTCACATATTTTGGTGTTATACGAGCCAACTCCGTGAACTTGGCTTCATACTCTGTGAAACTTTTGTCTCCTTGCTTTAACTCTAGAAACTCCATCTCCATCTGACTCTAGAGACAATCTGAAAAATATTTTTCCAAAAACAGTTCTGTAAATCGGGTCCATGGAATATGACCTTCTCCTTCTAATGCACACGTAGACTCCTACCAATAGTTTGAATCATTTTTCAGAAAATAACTAGCATAATCTATCTTTAAATCCTCACTCACCTTGGTGAGTGCAAAAGCCTTCTCCATTTCCTTCAACCAGATCCTGGCAGCAACAGGATCCACTTCTCCTTTAAATTCTGGGGGGTTTCACAGCCTGGAAAGACATAAACCTAACAGTTTGGGTTGTCCCCTCATCTCATGCTGCTATTGGATTTGTAGTTAATGTTGTTGGATCTGCTATTGTTGTTGCTGTATGAGCTGATGTTGTTGTTGTTGTTGTTGCTGCTGGAATTGTTGTTGCTATTGGGATAGCTAAGTAGACTGCTGACGCAATAAATCTATCAATTCACTCATGGAGGGATCCCCAACATATCCGATATTGGGTTGAGAATTCTTCTTTATTGGCATTCTCCTGAAACATAACAGTCATATATAAGAGAAATGGATTGCTCCAACAGTTTATACATATGTATCAGGAGAGTGTTGCCACTAAGATAATATCCTCATCCCCAGTTAATTGGATCCATCCTGAGTGAATGATAATACTTTAGAGATACCAGCAATAGAAGCAACAATGATAGTAACAACAATAATAACAACGCACAAGTATATATATGAAAACTGAACAACATAATAAAGCAGCTACTATATAATAACCAACAGAATCCAACTAATACAATAGAAATTCAACTGAAAATAAACCATCCGAGTACACAACAAAACTTGCTGTCATAGCAGCCTATGCCTACTAAAAATAAAACAACCTAATGTACATATATAAAGAAAACAACTACAGAACTCCTGGAGACCAACTCTGAGCTCTGTATCCCACTGCCTCAATTCTGATCTAACCACTGCCACTGCCACCGATAAAACCTAACTCGAACACCAACTAGTTCACCAGGTCCTAATACTGAATGGCCCTGAACTCTGAGCTAATAAATGGGTCAATAGACCTAGCTCTCTCAATAGCAATCTGAGTCAAAGATCTAACTCGGGACTGAACATCAAGTGAAGGGGCAGGGATGCCCTGGAAGGGTCCAATTGGTATTTGATCAAGATGCGCGGATAACTCTAGACTTTATGTTCTAATAAAATATCTATTCACCGCTCGGTGAACATGGTAGGGAATCGGTGAAGAGGTACCGGTAAGGGCAGATGGAGGAACCGGAAGACTCGAAGAGGAAGAACTAGGACCACAACCGGGAGGAAAGTCCCTAACAGCAGACACTAACCTACGTACCCAGCAAGGACGGGCACTAGGTCTAGGAATATCCCTCGGTACAAATGGAGGAACTGGTGGGGGAGGCAAAGGAGTCTCCTCAGCTACAACGTCCATGGTCCTCTCGGTGTCGGAACTGTCCGAGTCTGATGGGTTCTCCCGGGATAGAGAACTGGAGATCACTATAGGCCACTGCCAACAGGATAAATATACAGGAAAGACACAACAAGGTCAAGACAGTCCTATCAAAACATCACTAGATGCCAGGGTAACGCCGTCGGAACCCTCGACTGACTCTAAGGTTTGCTCCTCTCTATGAGTTGCTGACTCACACCCTAAGACACAGTTACTATACCTTTTTGACTCAATCCCTAACCTGAATCGGGGACTTGAACCTGTAGCTCTGATACCAACTGTGACGACCTCAACCCCGGGGTCAGGAGTTGACGTCACTAAACACAATTAACAAGAATATAAACAACAAGATTATTATTAATATTAAACTACTATGACCCCATACCAAGATCCGATCCAGGTTCAAGTGTGATCCAAGCTATATATTAATACAAACCATTTATTCAAAAGTCTGAGACACTAACTTATTCAGCAACTCATCAGACCGCACATGATCTGATACTAACTACCTCTGAGGAGCCGAGTCCTGAAGGGGTTGAGACACGGTTCTGCCAAGGTCTGATAGGTCTTCTAGGCATCTGCGATAGATATATAACATATTGCAAGGGTGAGCATAATCGCTCAGCAGTACCGACACATGAATATCAAGATAAAAATAGTAATGTAAACAGTTATAGGAACAGAGCTATAATCAACATGAAATCCGTATTCTGTAAGTCATTTTGAGCAACAGTAAATAAAGATAAGCTGAGATAACTGGATATCACTGACTATCATGCTTTTAACAAAACAAACGTAGTAGTGTGCTGTGTAGGTACCAGAGTCCAATTATAGCATGTTATTCATATTTATAAACCAACTGTATCAATTACTTATTCCCTTACAGGAATCACAAAGCGAAATCAGATACGTAACGGATATGTGAAGACAGTTGATCAGGCTATCAACACCAGACGGCTCTAACTGCCATCCCATATACCTGTTCCGAAACTCACAGACTAGCTAGGTCTCTGACCTGCTGGACTAATCGGTTATGAATTGCGCGCAAATGAATTAGCCTCTTACGCCAACTCAATAGGCCTAATCAGACCCTTATGTATCCCATATCTGATTGTTTTATCTAGTTTTCAAAACACTTGTACCTATCTCATTTCAAAACCATTCATTTTAACATCACAAGCAATACTAGTTCACAAATCATTTTCATTCGAGAAAGGTACCCTTTTTCGAAGTTACTTTTCCCCAAAACAGGTTTAATACAATGATTTATAAATACAGGGGATACGTAACTTACAACGTTTCCGTTCCTTTACGAGAATAAAATGACAGTTTATTCATACTTACTGAACCATAAAAGAATGGTCACGGTACTTGCCTTGCAACACTTTCGGAAACCCTTAGTAGCTTTTACGCGGACTTTGGGCCTTGCGTACTCGACTGGGATCTACAATAACAGAATACCTTAATCAGTTATACCGACATGCTTGATATCCTCGAACCTTATAACCCAATTCGATAACCCGACTCGTATAATAACTATACACATAATCATGTAGTCCGTATTCAAATAATGGCAGCACGTTTTATATAATAGAGTGCATTTCTCGTATTTTGAATAAATTTTTAGGAAAATTTTGACGGCGACTCCTCTATTTATGAGCCTGCCCGTCGAAACATAATCGACGTTAACCCAACAAATTACAACAACCCACAATCCACATTAAAACGTAACTCGTATTTCGATACAACTGGTAATATAAATATTTATTTATTTTCAAAAATATTTTATACAAATCATTTTATCTATTTATAAAATTAGAACTCAGAATCCATTCATCACCTTCCACCGTTGACTCATCGAAGTTCATCGTCAACGGCGGTAAAATTCACGGGTACCCGATTAATTTTAGATTTCCAACGTAAATTCTACCAATTATTTTTAAAATCATTCCCACACGAATAATTAATATCACGAATATTAATCAATTACAGGTAAATAATTAATGAAATATTGCTTTCTCAATTTTATAAAATCCTAAAAATAATTATTGGAATTATAAAATTATAAAACCAATTTTAGAGACAATCCAAATATTTATGGAAATAAAATTGTAATAAAACCACTTTTAAAAGCGTAACAAAATAATATAACTCAAGATTTATTTACACATATTTTATTTAATTAATTATTCAATAATTACATCATTACAATAATACAAAATATACGAGTCATTATACAACCTATAAAGAACGAGTAACCAGGCTCGTGTTATCCAAATGAACATATGGTGTTGGTAATACCGTCCTTACCTCAAATGCACTGGAGACTCAACTCTGAGTTTTGTATCACATCTTTCCCAAATCATATTCAATCCTGAAATCTATCCTCCTCATTCTAACGATCTCTAATGATTCCATTGGTCTTAATATAATACCTCCATAATCTTTCCAACCAAACTTACTCATAGGTACTATATCTGGTAGTCCAATAATGAACTCTATATGAGTTCTTACACTAAGCTCACATCTAGGCTTAACTCTTAACACTGTCATCTCTAAGTGCTATAACTTATTGCTCTAATACCATTTTTGTGATGCCCCTAAATCCGGGGTCAAGAATCAGGGTCGTCACGCAATCCTTCAACCTGTATTAATTCAAAAATCTAATAAATATATATCACAGATCCCCAATCTCACACATACACAAACACGAGTTATAGCCTTAGAAACGATGTACGAAATGTAATCTTCTTTTATTTCAACTCAAATGTACTATACATGATCTCAATCAATTATTCGTAACCTCTACAAGAAGTCACAACAATTACTACTAACATCTTATAACTATCTGAATATTATAGTCCACTTCAAACAAAGCTGCAAGGGATTATCCCCACGATTTCAAGTGACTAAGTCCCACACCGGTATACTGTTAATTTGTTGCGTTGTGATATTTAAAAGAAAGCAATAGTGAGCAATAATGCTCAGCCATAATGTATGAAACAGTTTGGAAATAACTGTAAAAATAATACTTTGTCATATAATAGAATGATTTGAAAACTTGGTGGTATACACCTTTTCCTTTTTAAATAAAATCATATTTTTTATATATATCAATTATTTTGACAATGTTCTCGATTTATATAATCAAGAGAATAATTTTATTGGTGATATACATCTCTTTTCAAAACAATATTTTTAATTGACTTATTTAGTCTACAAATACCTTAATGGTAAACCCATCGTCTAGGCTTGGGTTACGGTATTGTATCTCAATTCCAATTGGAAGAATAGGACATTCACCGGAGCCCTACTATACGATGATTAGTCATATAGCAGAATGTTATTTTTGTTCTCTACATGTAGAAGGACGACTTCCTTACACCCGGTTGTCACCCTAGCCGCATTAGGGATTTATATGCCTCCTCAACGCCTGGGTATATTTTGCATAATTCGCATGTCCTTCAATTCACGTGGTACCTTCTCATGCAGAAATTAAATAATAGCCCTACTATACGGTCAACTAATGTATGTTTAAGTAATTAAATTAATATTTAATAATTGAAATCATTAATCAAGTAATCGGCGTAAAATACTTCTCCTTTGAAATGAATATCCGAAATGATATTCATCGTTCAAATATGAAAAAAAATAAGTTGAGGAAGTGCGATCCTTGGAAATTGTTTTAAATAAATTCGAGATATTTAATACTTCACAAGAGGGCATCGAGTCCCTTGAAATAAAATAAATACGGAATTTAATCGTCCAAGACATCTCCAGTATATTTCCGGGTTTTTAATTAATAACACATGCTGATCGACTCTCGGTCTGCAAGATATATACCACGCTACTTGTTAGCGTTAATATTCTTAAATAAAACATCTCCAGAATACTTTCAGGTTTTCATCAAATTATACTAATCGACTAAAGGTCTAAATATGTATCTCATATATATATATAACGCTACTCTCTAGCATTATCAATTGAAATCCGATAATATACTTTTACACCAAAATCATCAATCCTATTGTATAATATCGCAATACGTAAAACATCGTAATCTGCAATCATGGCATTATATGTAAATGCAGCAAACCATTATCCACAACACAGCAGTATATTGGAGTAGGGTTTGTAAACTTTCCTGGTGTTTTGTGGTGAAGGGTGCTCTCGAGTTAGTAAGCTAATATATAATCAAGAACATTATCGTTCCATTAGTTTTTAATCGTATTTATCGTTGTTTGGTAAATACACAACATTTATAATCAACTCCACGACTTTCTTTACTCTCATCATTTTAATAAAGTACGAGTAGTCATTAACTTAGTTTTCATTTCACAATCCTTTATGTCCATTATTCTCATTTGCTTTTACCACTCGGTTCCTCTCGCGATTCTTAAGGATTTCTACTCGCGCGATCCCGGCTCCGACATTTTTATAAAATTGAAAAATCCATATTTTTATTTGAAATTTTTATGGCAGTTTTTATACTCCATTTAGCACTCTTTGTAAAATTTTCATAATTTTTAAAAAAATTTAAGTTGATCATTTATACTTTCAAAGTTCATAATTCGTAGCAGTTTTTTGTCATATAAATCGTTTTCACTAAAACGAACCTAACTTTTGAACCATAAATCCAAATCAAGCAATTCAAGAGTCTAATAATCCTTACAAAACGCTCTATCATTATAAACTCTTATTTTTCAATAAAAAAAGTTTAAACTTTCTGTATATTTGCAGAAAACTTAATATTGTGATTTGATCGTTATAACATCGTTACGTTTACGATCCGTGTTTCATTTTAACTCTAAACTACTAATCATCAACCAACAACAACCATCCAATATCTTAACTACTTAATCAACTCAAGAACATCATGTTCTTGAGGCCACAACATGTTAGATATTAAGTGCAATACAGAGGGGGCGAATGTGTTTTGGATATTTTTAGACCTTTTTAAATTTGTTTGGTTGTGTGAACTAAGCAGATAAGAAATACAGTTATATTATGTTAGCAGAAATAAGATAGCAAACATAATATTTCAAAACTCACTTAATTTTGTATTAAAATTAAGCTAGGTCTTGCTGCAATTCCTGGGTTCTTTATAAGTAAAGAACTCAACATCTATCTTGAGAGAATACAAGAACTATGAATCTGTTTGTTACCTCTAAACTAAGGACCAGTGCATGCTTTATACACTAGCAGCACGAGTTTACAAAACTTGCAATAAAATATACTAAACTCTTTTCTAAAGCAACCTTTTTCTATTTCCATTTCTAGCTTAGCCAATCTGTGCAGAATCTTGCAGGTTTATGACCATCCTTTGTCTAGTTAATCTTAGTCCTTGATCTTGTATTCTTCCAAGCTAATTTGTATACTTTTCAATCTAGGTGATAGATCATTTGTTGACTGATAATATTGGATATTGAATTTGTTTGCATTCCGTATTTGAGAGGCATATCGAGATCTCCAGTTTGTTCTATGGAGAAGTGACATCTCGATAAGTATAATGACTTATCGAGATCTCTGAGTTCTCTATAGGTATATTTGACTTGATATTTGCATGTTAAATGACTTGTCGATATGTCTGAGATCTCTACATGTAGAATTGGCTTGTCGATATCTCATAGATCTCTATATACATTTTGACTTGTCGATATCTCTGAGATCTCTAATGATAATTTGACTTGTCAATATCTCTAATCTTCACATCTTCATTTTGACTTGTCGATATCTCTGAGTTCTCTACATGCAGAAATGACTTGTTGATATCTCCAATCTTCATATCTTCATTTGACTTGTCGATATATCTGAGACTTCTCTATAAGACATTTTGGACTTCTCGATAAGTAATTCTAAAGTTCTCGAATGACTTCTCTATACTGCTTGATTTGTGACTTTTCAATATCTTAACTTAGAACATTTTTCATAAAACAGATTTATTCAAATCCAAGCTTCTGTATCACTTCTCTGAGGCATGATCTATCTTGATCTTATTCCAGAGTTTATTCCTTAAGCTTAAACTGTTTACATAAAAATACTCCATTCTAATCTTCTAACCATTTTACAGAGTCAAGTAATATAACACAAAATATAAATTTAGATTACCAATAAAACTGAATCTTAGGGTTGTCAATTTGACTTAGTCTTGTTATTATATAGGCATGTCTTGCACAACTGTCTCCCCCAATTTATGAGAAGATTGCTTATTACAAATTCATGCCTGATAAAAGACTAACCCCAAGTTAAAAGAAATATAAAATGACTACATAAAACTGACAAAATAACAAATACAGCTTTTATACATTGAGTGATTACATTGGTTCAATAAGTACATTCATCACATGAAATCCTCATAACCTGATTATTTTCTAATGAGGTCCTTTAGATTTACAAGTACTTGAAGTTCCTCTATGATTTCAGTCCCTCTTAGAGCTTCCACAAGCTTGAGTCAATCATCCAGTGAATAACCATTCAAGTAACCTACTATAAATCTTGATAATCTGCCAATTTGTATGTTCAGAAAGTGTCCATCCTTAGAAAATCTACTTATCCCCTTTTCCTTGAGCTCATTTGATCTTTGTTCAAACATAGAAATTTATTCTTCATACTTCCTATCACTTTCTTTCTTTTCAACCCTTGCTTTTCCTTTTCTTTTATCTCTTACTTTCAGCCATACACACATCACAACCCTCCATGCCCTTGTACTTGTGTCCTTTTCCTTCATTAATCTAATCACCCTTTTAAATTATGTTGTTGAAAGTGTATACATTAATTCCCTGTTGAGTAGAGTGAAAAAGCCATTCTGATAATAGATTCTGACTTCTCTCAATGATACAACCCAAACTTTGACTATTTCTTCAGCTAGTTGTTGATAGTAGTCATCATCTGTGATGCACCCGTTTAAAGGTAGAAAATCCGTTTGATTAAAGCAATTCCAGATGACCTCCTTTTCAACTTGCAGCTTCTTTGGTTTTGTCCCAATAGACTTGAAATGACTTTTGATTGGTGGCTTAAATAGAGGTAGGTTTGAGATTTTCTTTAGGTTGGTTTGTCAAGAAGTGATTGGTATTTTGAGTAAGGTGTTTGCAGTCTATTTGTACAAAATTTTAGGCTTGAAGCTTGAAGGTGGTTGAGTGTTTGAGCTTGCAGGATTAGTGGATTGAGTTTATGAGATTTGAATTGGTAGGACATTTTTCTTGGTGCCTTCACTATATTTCCTCTTCTTCCTTCTCCTTTCATCTCCCCTCTTCTTATCATCTCTTTTCCCTTGTTCTACTTTGCTGCCAGTTGCTTTAGAAGATTGACTTGGATTTGATCCAGAAGGTTTTTGCTCATCATTCTTATGTTCATCATCATCCTTGTCATCTTTTGTGTTGAACTGAGTAGTTGACAACATGGTTTCAGCATTTTGAAGGTATCTCCCCAATATTTTGATCATCTCCTCATCTTCAACTTTCTTGTTCTGCTTGGACTTAAGATCAGTATCCAGAGTCATTATCAATCCCGGATTTCCTTTCACACAATTCTTTGGAACTGTGAAGTACTTGCACTTTTTGGTCTGTGGACAGATGTAGGCAACCCCTTTGCTTAGATATAGATAGGCTTCAGGAAAAGAAGCTATATGAGCTTTCTTGAGTTCATTTAGCAGTTGGGTGTCCTCTGGAATTGCTGGATTTACTCTATCAGTTATTACATCTAGCTCATATGCTCTCATGGTTTGGAGATTTGAGAGAGACACCTGAAGACATATGTCCAAGCCACAATCATTGACATTTGCTACAATCCTCTATTCCAGAAAGTTGTCAACCTTTACTATCACCACTCTTAGAAAATTGATATTATTAGCCAAAGCTCTCTTATAAGTGATGTAATTATTGGCCAGAGAAACTCTTAACACTGCCAGTAGCTCAATTAATTCCATATCTTGACAGGGTCCCACTGCAGCTTTCTGGAGTCTGTCTTTACTAACATCTTGAGAGATTTTTAATTTTGTAGAACTTTGACCAGAGTGAGTAGTTGATTTCACATCTTCCTTTGATTTACCAACTTCTTTGGACTGCTGAATCCTAGCCTCTATCTCCCCTTTAGTCTTGGTTGCAGGCAGGAGTACTGGAGTTGGAATTTCAGGCCTCACAGCTTCAGGAAGTGCATGCAAAGGAATATTTATAGCACCCATGATAGCTCCTACATTTGTAAGTGTTTATGGGAGTCTACCAAAGTTTTGATATCTACCTGTTGATTGTGTACCAGAGCTGTGCGTTGAGAAACTTGTGCTGTAAGAGAATCATTTGATGACTGTAGAGTAGAAACTTGCTTATGAAGAGATTGAATCTGAAGATTAGCGGATATGGAGATGGTTTGTTGTGAGCTTGTGGAGACAAAAGCACCAAATGTATCTTGAATGGACTCCTTATTTCCCTCTATCAATAAAGCTGAAGGTTCATATCTAGCTTGATGAAGTTGATCCAGTTTGACCCTTGTTTCATTGTTACTGGTGATGTGATTCTGGACAACTTCATACAAAGTCACAAAGGATTGTTTGAGGTTCTTGATGCCTTGCTCCATGTTGGACATATCAAACCTTGCTATTTGGTCAGCAAATTTTTGAAATTTGTTCTTGATCTCTACTTAAGTTGGCACTAGGTCATCCATTTTGTCTTTCACCAATCTTCTAATTCTGTCTTGATGACTGTTCAGAGTCTGTTGCAGTGCTTTACTAATAAGGTGAAAAGCTTTGAGTTGTGCCTTGTAGAACTCTGTGAAAGCATTATAAGCTTCCTGGGGACTGAGAGTTATGGCATTTCTTCCTAAGATAGTTATATACTCCTCTCTAAACCTATCCAAAACCTCATCCATCTCTAGACTGAAATCTTTGTCTAACCAAGAATCCACATTGCCATCTTGTTCAGCTTCATTGATAATTTTCTGCTGTTGTTCTTCAACATCTGTTTTGTAGGAAAGCAAGATGGCCTGATAATCCTGATTGGACATATCAATTGTGAGCAATTGTTATGTGATATTGGCAAGATCAGAAAGTTAATCCACCAGAAGGTCATTCATTGTTACTGGTTGAGCTTGAGCATCCTGCAGCCACTGAGACAATAAGTGTGAGGTTTGTTGAGAAGGATTTGATGTAGATGGTAGGTCTGTTTAAGTTGAGGTAGATGGTTTGGGTTAGAAACAACACCTGTGATAGATTCCACAATTTGACTCACAGTTGGAACCGTGATTGTGAAAGTGTGTTGTTCGCCAATAATGGGAACCTCCAATTGAATTGGAAGAGATTTAACCAGGTTATTGTCATGTACCATGGCCTCAAACTTTTTCTCTTCTTGCAAAGAGCTGGTACTTGAATGTGCTAAGCTTGCCTCCTCTATGATTAGATTATGGGCAATTGGACTCCTAGCTTCAATTGATAGAGCAATCTCAGCTAGGGTTTTGAGGGGAGTTGTCCCTACATGAGGAACCTCCAATTGAATTGGAGAGGATTTAGATAGCTCTCCCTCAGGAGTACTACCCTCAAATCTATCAATCTTTGAAGATTTTTTAGCACATAAAGGTGCTTGAGTAATATCCACAGGGTATTTAGTCAGAACTGATGAAAACCCTGTGGTTTTGATGGTGTCATCAAGGTCTACCCCAGCTAGTAGCCTCTCACCTTCTAATTATGGTTCCTGGGTGGTGAGCATAGTTTCATGAACCATGTCACTTGATGTTGGTGACATTTGAGAAGTGGGTTCAAATGTCTAATTGTATGAAAAAGAAATTTTAGAAATAAGATTTGTAAGTTCAGAATTGAATGTTGGCAGCTCTCCCTGAATAGATGAGGGAGCTTCAAAAGATGTGCTCTCAGTGTGTGTGCCCATCCTTAATTCTTCTTTCATACACTTTAATGTGTTCAAGCGATGATGCAGACTCTTTACAAGATGCACTAGGGAGAGTGCTCTTTTCAATAGAGACACCTTGTTGAGAGGATGTCCCTAGAGTCTGTTTTATTCCCTCTTTTTCAACTATATTCTTTTGGGAGGATGCAAAGGTAGCTAATTGAGTGGTCAAATCAGTTTGCTTTGCCTTTTTTGGTTTCTTGACCAAGGGAGACTCTAGTTGTGTTTGATCCTCACCACTCTCATTAATAACAAGGGTGCCTGCTTTCTCTTTTGTTTACTCACTTAACCCTTTTGAGAAGATAAAGTGTTTGATTTCTTTGTTGCTAGTGGTAAAGAAGGAAGGGTCTCAGTTTGGGAAGGCCCCTGTTGGTGTTCCTGTATTTGTTCTTCCACGGATATAGGAGCCATAACTGTACTAATTGTTACTGTAGACCTCATGTCAGGCATAGGGTAAGGGTAAGTCTTGAATCTCTGCAATATAAATGGAGTGATTCTAAGACTTGCAGGTACTTTATAGTAATAAGTGAGTCAAATAGAACTTTGGACATTTGTTTACAGTTGCCTATTTGTGTCCTATTTATATCATTAAGTAAGTGAATCTCTTGCACTTTATAGTTTAAAGCAGACATTATAAATCTAGGAAGAAATATTCCCTTACCTATTGAAGTCAAGGTCATTGTGAGCCTGGTGTTGAGCTCCTCCATAATCAAAAATCCTACATTGAGGTGTCTGTTGTGAGCCATGGAGAACACCAGCTTCTGAACAACACTTGAAATATTGTCATACCCTATCTTCCTGCAAGTGAAGGCCCTCACAATTGAGTCAAATAGGAAAGACCATTTCCTTCTTAAATATTTCTTATTCGGGCTTGCCAAGTTGATCCTTTCACTGTAGTTGATGAAGTCCATGAACTCAGCTAGCTCATCTTGAGTTGGGACCTCCACCAGGTTGTCAGTAGGGATGCCCAAAGCCATATTAACATCATTCTCAGAAAACTCCACATGTTGGCCTTGAATTGAACAGTTAACCACCATGGAAATAGCTTGCTTCTCATGCACTACTGTCCTTATCACAACAGAGTTCCAAAATCACTAAGAACATCCAAATACAGAATTGGATTTGCAGCTAGAGCACCTGCAAAGTACATTTTAGAAAGGAATTTCACAAAGCTCTTGAAGCTATCAGGAGTTTGGTTAACATCTGTAAATGCAAGATAGTTGGTGCCCTCTTTTGGGATAAAAGCTCTAACTGTGTTTGATGCCATTTTATGTGTTTGAATTTGAGTGGGTAAGAAAAATTAGAGAGAAAGAGTTTGAAATGAGAGAAAATGGTTTGGATTTGGAGAAATTAGGTCACTTAGAGATCTCGAAGGCGTAAAGAGGCGTATGTCGAGATGTCTGGATATTTATAGTAAAAGGTAAATGACTTATCATGAAGTAGAAATAAACGATTGGGATTTGCTTATCGAGAAGTCACATGTGAGAATAGATACATATCGATATATCATTTTCCTGACTCTTATCGAGAAGTAGATAGTGACTTATCGAGATGTCAAATAAATACCCAATTTGTCCTGAATGGATTGAGTTTTCCAATTTTTATTTGAATAAATCAAAATTAAATCAGAATGAGTTTATATCAAAATTTATTTTATTGAAATAATTTATTTATTTAAATTATTTATGTTCTGAGTTATCGAGAAGTATAAGAATTATACTTGTAGAGAACCTTATGGAGAAGTCTTAAAGTGACTTATCGAGATCTCAATAATGACCTATCGAGAAGTCATAATGAAGCTTTTCGAGAAGTCATTCGAGAAGTATGGAAAAAGACTTATCGAGAACTCCATCGAGAAGTCTCAAAATGACTTGTCGAGAAGTTAATTAGAATTATCGAGAATTCATTTCTCTATATACTTTTATTTTGCTTTTGATTCTGCATTATGCTGAGTTTTTCATATTGAAAAATGTAGATTAATCAGTAAGGCAGTTTCCTTAGAATTTGAAAAATTCCAAGGTAAATTTGAATTTGGAAAAATAAATATATAGAGAATTCTGAAATATTTATAATTCATATTTTAGTTAATTTCCAATTAAATCAAATTAATTTTGATTTACTAGAAATTAATCTGCTGTAATACATTAGCTGAGTTCTTACCTTTAGGATGAAGAATTTAACATTTCAATTTCAGTAACAAGTCTAGTGAATGTTGCTTCATCCAAAGGTTTAGTAAAAATGTCAGCTAATTGTTTTTCTGTTGGAACAAAAATAAGCTCAATAATACCATTTACAGCATGTTCTCTTACCTTACATCAATGTGCTTTGTTCTAGAATAATTAACTGGATTAGCCACAATAGAAATAACACTAGTATTATCACACATAATTGGAATTTTGTGTGACACTAGACCATAGTCCATTAGCTGATTTCTAATCTAAATCACTTGAGTACAGAAACTTCCAGCAGCTATGTATTCAGCCTCAGTTGTGGAAGTTGATACAGACGGTTGGTTCTTGCTATACCAGGATACAAGTCCATGTCCAAGAAATTGACAGCTTCCACTAGTACTTTTCCTGTCAACCCTGCATCTGTGTCTCCAACAGCGTCAAATTCAGTTCCCTTAGGATACCATAATCTCAAGTTTGATGTCCCCTTTAAGTATCTAAAAATTCTTTTTATAGCCATCAAATGTGATTCCTTTGGATTTTCTTGAAATCTTGCACACAGACATGCTACAAACATAATGTCTGGTCTACTAGCAATCAAATAAAATGAAGATCCAATTGTTCCTCCATAACCTGAAATGTCTACACTTTTTCTTTTCATATCTTCATCCAACTTTGTAGCTGTAGACATAGGTGTAGACGCAGGTGAACAATTCCAAGAAAGTAACTTAATTATCCCATCATACTTATTTCATATTCACTCTGCATGAGTTTTGAGAATCTTTGACACAACTTTTCATTAGTAGAACCAAAAATGATATCATCCACATAGATCTGAACTAGGATCATATCGCCACCATGTTGTTTGTAGAAGAGAGTCTTGTCAATTGTTCCTCTAGTGAATCCATGTTTAAGTAAGAATTTTGACAGTGTGTCATACCAAGCTTTAGGAGCTTGCTTTAATCCAATAGAGCTTTGAGTAGTTTGTGTACAAAGTTTGGAAACTCTTGATCTTCAAAGCTAGGTGGCTATTGCAAATAAACTTCTTCTTCCAACTCACCATTAAGGAATGCACTGTTTACATCTATTTGATACACTTTAAAGTTTGAGTGTGCAGAAAATTCAAGGAAGATCCTTATTACTTCAAGTCTTGCAATTGGAGCAAAATTTTCATCCTAATCAATTCCTTCCTCCTGTGAGTAGCCTTTTGCAACCAACCTTGCTTTGTTCCTTGTCACCATTCCTGTTGTGGATAAAAAACTAAGGTTATTACTTGCTGTATTTAATACTAAGATTCGGGAGCTCAAGGCCTTTAATGGCTGCTCTCGTGTTTCGTGACTCAATCTGCCTTTACGAGATGCCTACGTATCTCTGTGAATTAGAGAATCAAGCCAAAAAACGTAGTTCTGATTTGTGGGGTGAGGCCCCTTATATAGATGTTGGGAGTCCTTGAATTGGACTTGGTATAGGAGACTTGGTGGGCAAGTCTCATAGTTAGAATGGACTTTGGAGTCCTAGATAGTAGGAAACTGATTCCTTATCCTTTTAGGTCCCCTTGAGGCTAATCTCCAAGGATTTATATCCTTATCGGGACTCTTTTCAACATCTGTTTTGTCCCTTATTAATTAATTACGAAATTAATTAATAATCAGGGCTTTTGGGCCTTTTTTATTCCATCAGGCCTGATCTGGTCCATCAGGCTTAACCTTTCTGGTCTGAGTATCATATATCTTTTTATTGGGCCTAGCAGCCCACAGCTTGTACAATTAATGCAGTATTTAATAATATAACCATAATTTATTTATCCCTATCATTTGCCCCCCAACTTTTGGGAAACATCGATTAGGTTTCGCAGAAGTTAAGTCTATTCGTTCCCTTACAGGGTTTCATTTTTCCGTAAAGTGTGGAGCGACCTACACATTTACAATGAATTTTCCCTTTTATTCAGGAATTATCTTAATTTCCAGGAATTTTTCCCTTATTTCCGGGATTCTTCCCTTATTTTCTGGATTTTTCCCTAATTTTCTGGGATTTTCCCTAATTTCTGGGATTTTCCCTAATTTTCTGGGATTTCCCCTAATTTTCTGGGATTTTCCCTAATTTTCTGGGATTTTTCCCTATTTTCTGAAAAATTTTAAGGAATTTCTGGATTTTTTCCCTAATTTCTGGGATTTATCCTTTAATTTTTCTGGATTTATTCCTAATTTCTGGGATTTATCCTTTAATTTTCTGGATTTATTCCTTATCTCTGAAAATATTAACATTTTTCAGAAAATATTTAAGGAATTTTCTTATTTTTCTAATTAAATAATCAGAAAAACAGAATTTTTGTTGCTCAATACATCCTAGGCGTTGTTGATCCACGCCTAGGAGACAGTTTCCTAACAACGTCTAGGAAAACTTGCGTCATGGGCGTTGTTGGAGGCTGATGCTTCCTGGGCGTTGTTGATCCACGCCTAGGAGACGGTTTCCTAACAACGTCTAGGAAACTTGCGTCCTGGGCGTTGTTTAAGACAGATGCTTTCATAGATCCTAGACGTTGTGCACCCACGCCTAGGAGACAGTTTTCTAACAACGTCTAGGAAACTTGCGTCCTGGGCGTTGTTGAAGACAGATGCTTTCATAGATCCTAGACGTTGTGCACCCACGCCTAGGAGACAGTTTTCTAACAACGTCTAGGAAACTTGTGTCCTGGGCGTTGTTGAATACAGATGCTTTCTGGGCGTTGTTGTACCACGTCTAGGAGCCACACTTCTAACAACGGCTAGGGACGATGTATCCTGAGCGTTGTTGAATACAGATGCTTCCTGGGCGTTGTTGTACCACGCCTAGGAGCCACACTTCTAACAACGGCTAGGGACGATGTATCCTGAGCGTTGTTGAATACAGATGCTTCCTGGGCGTTGGTGTACCACGCCTAGGAGCCACACTTCTAACAATGGCTAGGGACGATGTATCCTGAGCGTTGTTGAATACAGATGCTTCCTGGGCGTTGGTGTACCACGCCTAGGAGCCACACTTCTAACAACGGCTAGGGACGATGTATCCTGAGCGTTGTTGAATACAGATGCTTCCTGGGCGTTGTTGTACCACGCCTAGGAGCCACACTTCTAACAACGGCTAGGGACGATGTATCCTGAGCGTTGTTGAGGCTGTTCGAGCCTTGATTCATTCATTGAACTTTGATTTTAAATCTTTTCAAAATTCAAATCTTATGGGCTTCCCGCCTTTTTCTTAGGCCCAGGCCCGTTTGTGCATCTTTGAGCTCCTCTATATAAGAGGTGGAGTGTGAGTTCATTTCTCACACTTCACTTTCACAAAAATTTTTAAATTTCAACTCTGCAATTAGTCTCTCAAGAATCGCCACCTCCAACCGATTTCCGGCTTTCTACTCCGCCGCTTTCTGGGCTTATTTTGAAGATTCCGTTTGAATCTTCATCTTCTTTACTTACTTTCAAGAGCTTCCTGGGTTTTTGTCTTCATCCATGGCGGATTCCGATTCATCTCACTCCCATGTCCCCCAAGCTGTTGCCCGTCCCTCTAGGGCCAGCCGAGGTAAAAAATCTCTTGTACATTCCTCAGTTATTTCTCTTAGGGATCTTTTAACCGAATTTGGGCAAGCCTTTCCTAACATGTTACACTTAGATGCATATAATTATCCTTCTAGATTTGGTCCAGATCAAGTAGGTACCATAGCCCGCCTTTTTGGCATTTCCCACCCTTATAGGGCCGAGGCTCCAGGCCCAAATGATAGGGCCTGCTACCCAAAACCTGGGGCCATTCGGGTCTATAAGGAAACCTTCTATGCTGGTTTTCGCCTACCTCCTCATCCTTTTGTTTTTCGCCTTTTGGCTGAGGCCCGAGTCTGTCCGACCCAACTCACTCCCAACTCTTGGCGTTTTATTCACTGTTATATGGCCCAATCTCGTAAACACGGTTTTGAGCCAAATGTTTGTGTCTTTCGTTATTTATTTAAATTTGTAAATGCTTCTGAGGACCAAGGATGGGTCAAAATAGTTCATAGATCCTTGGCTCGTTCCTGCTTTATTTCTGGCACCAATCCCGACTCGTATCCAACATGGAAGAGTGAGTGGTTTTATATATTTCTGGATTCCGAGGAGGGTTGGGACCATTTTTTCAGGCCCAACTTCTCAAAAAGTATAGACGGGGGTGTTTAAGAGACCTAAAATTGGGGATAGATGAGGATGCGGCCATCAAGACCATTACTGCTGATAACTTGCACCATTGCGCTCTCATCCTTTCAGAGGGTAATTTGCAAGGTGTAGGTCTAAGTGACCTTGGTCCCAAGGGTATTTCTTTCCCCTTTTTGTTCCATTTCCTCCATTCTCTATTTGTCCTTTTTCTTACGTGCTTGTATTTGCCTGCAGCTAGGGCCGCTTTGGACACGATCTTCAAGAAGCGGGAGGCCCGTGCCGCCAAGGGCTCTGCTGTTGAGAGCCACCGCGACAAGCGGGTTAGGATTGGTGACGGCCCTTCAGTCACGGTTCAGGAGGCCGTCCCTACTTTTTTATCCCAGAGGCCTCCTAGCCTTGATGAAGATAACTCTCCCTTCACCGTCACTTGGGGCCTTCAGAGGAGGGACACGGTGGTAGGGAGTTCCGAGGCTGCCGCCGTTTGGTCTCAGAGTGTGATCACGCCTCGTGACAGGGCTGAGATCGTCGAGTCTTCTGATGACCTACAGATTGAATGTCTGGGTGCTCAGGCCGTGGCTTCTGTAAGCCTCTTCCTTTTTTAACTGTTTTTTTTGTTTATTATTACTTACTGTACTTTGATATGTTCGTGCAGATGAATACCTATCTCCAGGCTGCCCTTAACAATTTGAAGGATGTGAGGACCAGCCTAACTATTGCTGAGAGGGACAGGGATAGGTACCTCAAGGCTTCCGAGGCCAACTTCACTCGTTTTCGTGAGGTAGAGAAGGAGCTGGCGGACGAGAAGGAGAAAGTTCGTAAGCTGGAGCTGGATGCTCAAAGGGCCCGAGCTGAGGTGATAGCTGAGTATAAGGCATCTCAGGACTTTCCGGATGTCCTAAATGCTGAGTACGATGCTAACTTCCCGGAGACCTTTTCTAGCTGTTGGGAGCAGATAGTATAGGAGATTGGGAAGAAGATTCCGGAGGTGACTCTTACTGCCTATCCAGTCCCTGATATTCCTGGGAAAGAGCCTCTTCTTGATGATATCCCTCTTTCTCCTATTCTTGCTTCTTCTGCTGAGGCCGAAGCTGTTTCTCCTCTAGGTGCTGATCATGTTCCAGTTCCTTCTTCTGCTGCCAATGAAGGAAACATCGATGATGACTTCTTCAAGGATCTTTGAGTATTTTGTTTTTCTTGTTTGGCCCATTGTGGCTTTCTATGTATTGACTTAATCGCATTCAGAACTTATTACCCTTCGGGGCTTGTATTCTATATGTTGCTTTTCTTGCCTTTTTCTGTTTTATCTTTACAATCTTAATATACATTTGAACCTTAAACATCCTTAGATAGAAATAATTTCAAACTCTTTAATATGAAGTCTGGTTTTCCAAAACCTTACATAGCATGGGTTCGACCCTAATCAACAATAACTAGATAATGTAAATTCTACTGGAATATAAAATCCTATGCAAGCAAAGCTTCAAGGTGCTTTTAAACCTACTTGTCATTGACAAGTGAGAATCGTACTTCTCCTATCTTACACATAGTAAACCTTCAGGTTTTGTGCGTGCCAGGTCCTCGGGACTTCAAAACCTTCCATAGTTTCCAGCTTGTAGGTTCCTCTACCCTGAACGCTCTTGACTCTGTACGGCCCTTCCCAATTCGGGGCAAGCTTTCCTTTCTGTCCAACACCAGAAGCCTCTATTTTTCTCAAGACTAGATCTCCTTGTTTAAAAAATCTCTCTTTAACCCTTAGGTTGTAATAGAATGAAGCCTTTTTCTGATATTCTACTATCTTTGCATGTGCCTCATCTCGCACTTCATCAATTAGATCCAGGGCTAACCTCTGCCCTTCCTCATTTTCTACAGCATTGAAAGTCTGAATCCTTGGAGAGGAATGCGATATCTCCACGGGAACTACTGCTTCTGGCCCATACGCCAACATGAAGGGAGTTGCTCCTGTCGTAACTCTACAGGTAGTCCTATAGGCCCATAATATGGGAAGTATCTCATCCACCCAATTATTTCTTGACTTCTCGACCCTTTTCTTTAATCCATCCAGGATTATTCGATTTGCTACTTCTGCTTGCCCATTAGCTTGTGGGTGAGCCACAGAGGTGAACCGTAACTCAATTTCATTTTCTTCACAATACTTCTTGAATTCCTCGTTGTTGAATTGTGTTCCATTGTCAGTGACGAGGATACGGGGAATTCCATATCGGCACATAATGTTTTCCCACAGGAATTGTGCAACCTGTTTAGTTGTGATTTTGGCCAAGGGCTTGGCTTCAATCCACTTAGTGAAATAATCAATGGCTACCATCAGAAACTTCCTTTGTGCTGTGGCCATAGGGAAAGGCCCTAGAATATCCATCCCCCACATAGCAAAGGGGATTGGGGAGTTGATAGAGGTCAGCATCTCGGGGGGTAGTCTAACAACTGGTGCGTGCTTCTGACAGCGATCACACTTCTTCACATATTCTTTGGCATCAGCCATCATTTCTGGCCAATAGAAGCCTAAACGAGTTATCTTATGAGCCAAGGCCCTGCCCCCCAAGTGTTGTCCACAAATACCTTCATGCACTTCTTCAAGAGCTAAGCGTGCCTCATCGGGCCTGAGACACCTCAAGTAAGGAACCACGAAAGATCTTTTATATAAGATCCCATCTATCAAAGAGTACCTTAGTGCTCGAACAGTTAACTTCCGTGCCTCAATCGCATCGCTTGGCAACCAACCGGTCTGAATGTGAGCCTTGATGGGATCAATCCATGACGTTCCCAAGCCTACGGGAGCCACAAGCTTAACATCTATGCTTCGTGTCTTCAAAACACGGAAGTACACACTTCCTGAACTTTCTTCAATCTCAGATGAAGCAAACTTTGATAGCGCATCCGCTTTAGCATTTCCTTCCCTTGGAATGTGTTCAACATGGCATTCATTAAATTGGGTCATCACAGCCCTTACTAGGCAAACATACTTAGCCATCGTATCATCCCTTGCCTCAAATTCTCCCTTTACCTGGGATATGATCAACTTCGAGTCTCCACGGACCTTTAAATTTTTGACTCTAAGTGTCCCAGCTAGACCAAGGCCAGCAATCAGGGCTTCATACTCTGCCTCATTGTTTGTGGTTGGGAAGTCTAGTTTCATGGCATACTCAATTAAGAATCCATCTGGGCTTTGCAAAACCAACCCTGCTCCACTGGAATTTGTTTTTGATGCTCCATCAAAATAGAGAACCCAATATTCTTTCTCCTTGTCCCCATTGTCGACTCCCTTGTCTTGAGGTATGGTATCTTCCTGCCCCCCGACTTCTTGGTTGGGTATGGTACATTCCACCACGAAGTCAGCTAGTGCCTGGGCTTTTATGGCCGTACGTGGCTTATACTTGAGATCGAACTCTCCCAACTCTATTGCCCACTTAATCAGTCTCCCACTTGCCTTGGGACTGTGAATGATATTTCTCAGTGGCTGATTTGTTAGTACTTCAATTTGGTGAGCTTGAAAATAAGGACGCAGCTTTCTTGAAGCCATTACCAAGGCTAAAGCGAATTTCTCAATGGCTGAATAATTCAACTCAGCACCATGCAAAATTTTGCTGACATAGTATACGGGTTTCTGGACTTTCAGTTCCTCCTTAACCAACACGGCGCTCAAGGCGCTCTCCGAAACAGCTAAGTACAAGAATAAAACTTCATTCAGAACTGGCTTGGCCAACAACGGGGCCTGGCCCATATACTTCTTTAACTCTTCAAATGCCTTCTGATTTTCCTCACTCCATACAAAGTCTTTGATGTTCTTTAGTGACTTGAAAAATGACAAGCACTTGTCTCCTGACTTGGAGATGAATCGTCCTAACGCAGCAACCCTTCCTGTGAGCTTCCGAACATCCTTGACAGTTTTGGGGGGTTCCATGTCCAGGATTGCCTTTATTTTATCGGGGTTTGCCTCAATTCCCCTCTTCGAGACCATCAATCCCAAGAATTTTCCAGATCCTACTCCGAAAGCACACTTCGTCGGATTCAACATCATCTTGTGGTACCTCAGGACCTCAAAAGCTTCCCTTAAATGGGCTATATGATCAGTCTTTACCAGACTCTTGACTAACATGTCATCAACATAGACTTCCATAGTCTTACCAATAAGATCCTTAAAAATTCTATTCACCAACCTTTGATAGGTGGCTCCTGCATTCTTGAGACCAAACGCCATAACAAGATAACAATAAACACCAAAGTCAGTGATAAATGATACCTTTGGAATGTCATCCTTATGCATTTTGATTTGGTTGTATCCGCTAAACCCATCCATGAAACTCAGCATCTCATGTCCAGCGGTGGCGTCAATCAAAGTATCAATTCTAGGCAGCGGAAAACAGTCTTTGGGGCATGCATCATTCAAATCGGTGAAGTCTATACACATCCTCCACTTTCCATTAGCCTTCTTCACCATTACAGGGTTTGCTAACCACTCCGAAAATTGAATCTCCTCAATGAAACCAGCCTCTAAGAGCTTTTCCACTTCCTGCTTTATAGCCTCTTGTCTTTCTGGGGCAAAATTTCTTTTCTTTTGTTTCACTGTCTTCCGGCTTGGATCTACATTTAGCTTGTGAGTAATTAACTCCGGGTCTATGCCTGGCATATCAGCTGCTGACCATGCAAACACATCACTATTTTCTTACAAAAATTTCGCTAACTTCCCTTTAAGGGGCTCCTCTAATGTGGCTCCAATGAAAGTCGTCCTCTCAGGATTCTCGGGGTATAAAGGAACCGAGACCAATTCTTCTGCTGGCCTTCCTCTATTCTCATCATTTTCTCGAACATCCATATCTTCAATAGGAAGAACCTGCCCCCCGACTCCATCTGCCCTCAAAGAGGCCACATAACAGCTTCTAGCCATTTTTTGATCTCCTCTCTCTTCTCCAATCCCGTTTCGGGTGGGAAACTTCATGACTGAATGGTAGGAAGAGGGGACTGCCTTGAAGGCATGTATCCCTGTTCTCCCCATGATAGCATTATAAGTTGAACTAGCCTTTACCACCACGAAATCCAGCATCTGCGTTGCTTGCCTTGGCTCCGTACCTATGGTGGTTGGCAATTTGATTATCCCTTCCACAGGACATTCTACTCCAGCAAATCCATATATCGGCATGTTGGTTGGTGTTAACTGGGAGTCGTTATACCCCATCCTTAGAAAGGTGTCGTGGAGCAAGATATCCACAGAAGCACCATTATCCACAAGGACCCTCTTAACCGGGCTATTACCTATTATTGGTGTTATGACCAGCGGGTCGTCATGGGGAAACTTCACACCCTCTAGGTCGGAATCATCAAAAGCCAATGTTACTTCTGTCCTGGCCCTCTTCGGGGCTTCTCCAACAATATGCATAACCTCTCTAGCATATGCCTTTCTGGAATTTTTGGACAATCCAGCAGCAGTTGGACCTCCAAAGATCGTGTTTATCACAGGCCCTCGAGGTCTCGGCCCTCCATAAATGGTGTTTATAACTGGTCCTCTAGGCTGGGGGTTTCGCCCCTGATCGTCTTGGTCCCTCCTACGATCTTCAAAGTTCTTCCTTCCATCTCCAGTATACTTGTTCAATCTTCCTTTTCGAATCAAAAACTCAATTTCATCTTTCAATTGTCTACACTCATCGGTGTCATGGCCAACATCTTTGTGAAACCTGCAATACTTGCCCTTATCTAGCTTGGCGGGATCAGCCTTCAAGGGCTTAGGCCAGCGAATATCTCTGTCTTTCTCAATCTCCATCAAAATCTGACTTCTGGGAGCATTCAGCTTAGCGTATTCAGTGAACTTTTGCCCAGGTCCTCCCTTCTTGGGGATTGAATCAGGGTTTTGTTCGGTTCTAGGATATTTGTCCTTAGCGATATACTCCAAATCAGTTTTTCGTTTCTTGCCTCCAGTGGGCTCATTACTTACTACGATCTTCCTCATACTCTCTTCAACCTTGATATACTTCCCTGCCCTCTCTTGGAGCTGCAACATGCTCTCAGGGGGTCGTTTGGCCAAAGACATCTTGAAAAACTCATCCCTAGTTCCTTGTTGCAGTGCTATCATGGCTACCTTATCATCAAGGTCTGGGACTTTTAAAGCCTCCTTTGTGAAACGATTCAGGTAATCTCTTAAGGATTCCTTAGCTCCCTGCACAAGACTCATAAGAGATGCTGAACTTTTCTCATGGACTCTTCCACTGATGAATTGCTTAATAAAAGCCTGACTTAATTCTCTGAATGATCCAATAGAATTTTGGGGTAGGCGACTGTACCATCTTTGAGCCATACCCGACAGGGTTTGAGGGAAGGCCCGACATTTTATAGCATCATTCACGGGTTGCAGCAGCAGTGCATTAGAGAATGTCCTAACATGATTAGCGGGGTCTCCCGTGCCATCATAGGCTTTGATAGTGGGCATCTTGAATTTCCTTGAGATATGGGCATTCATTATCTCTTCTGTGAAGGGTGGAGTTGGATCATCAGGATCTCCAAGGGGAAGGAGATTGCTTGGATCAGTTCTTGGGACAGCAGCCCTTCTTCTTACCGGACCATCCAGGTCTATGACAGGAGGAGGATTTCTCCCCCTAGGAGGTATGTGGGGTCTGGTGGCTTGGTGAGCCTCCAAATCACGCCTCAGCCTTTGGATTTCAGCCTCATGAGCCCTGATCTTTTCCTGCACTTCTTCGGGATTCACCCCTGGGGTGCTTTGGGGGCGTTGCCTTCCATCGGACATTGGCTCTTTTCCAGGACGCCTCCTTCTCGGGGCCACTTCATCATCCGAAGATTCGGAGTCTCTCTCAGTGTATGGACCAGAAAATTCCCGATTCTCAGGGATAGGATCCAAACCTCGTATATAGGGGGGCGACCGCCCTCGTGCTTCGCTTCGCCCAGCATATCCACTTCCTCCAACCTCAGGGTGAAGGGGCATCCCATAAGGGGGGTTAGTAGTAACAATAGTTGAATATTCATACCCGACGGGTCGAGAATTCACAGGTATATGTATTTGTTGAACTTGAGGATTCGTACCTTGAATAGTCGGGGGAGTTGTCCCTTGTAGCTGAGGATGAGTTGCCCCTGTCTGGGCTTCCCCCTGAGTAGATGCATAAGTTGAATGGGGGGGAACCTCCACGGTTGATGAAATCACCTGGGTTGCCTCCAATGGTGTTCCTTCCTCTAGAGCTCCAATTGTTCTCCGTGTTCTCGCCATGGTTGTTGTTGTTTCCCACAGACGGCGCCAAATGTTGTGGATAAAAAACTAAGGTTATTACTTGCTGTATTTAATACTAAGATTCGGGAGCTGAAGGCCTTTAATGGCTGCTCTCGTGTTTCGTGACTCAATCTGCCTTTACGAGATGCCTACGTATCTCTGTGAATTAGAGAATCAAGCCAAAAAATGTAGTTCTGATTTGTGGGGTGAGGCCCCTTATATAGATGTTGGGAGTCCTTGAATTGGACTTGGTATAGGAGACTTGGTGGGCAAGTCTCATAGTTAGAATGGACTTTGGAGTCCTAGATAGTAGGAAACTGATTCCTTATCCTTTTAGGTCCCCTTGAGGCTAATCTCCAAGGATTTATATCCTTATCGGGACTCTTTTCAACATCTGTTTTGTCCCTTATTAATTAATTATGAAATTAATTAATAATCAGGGCTTTTGGGCCTTTTTTATTCCATCAGGCCTGATCTGGTCCATCAGGCTTAACCTTTCTGGTCTGAGTATCATATATCTTTTTATTGGGCCTAGCAGCCCACAGCTTGTACAATTAATGCAGTATTTAATAATACAATCATAATTTATTTATCCCTATCAATTCCATTTTCATCCATCTTGTTCCTGTACACCCCTTTTATTCCAATTATATTTCTGTTCTTTGGTGCAGGAACTAACTTCCAAACTTTATTTCTTTCAAACTGATTTAGCTCTTCTTGCATAGCAGATATCCAATCAGGATCAAGTAGAGCTTCCTCAGTTTTCTTGGGCCCAATATGTGATAGAAAGCATGTATGTAGATATTCATTAGCAGTTGCACTCCTAGTCCTTACACCAGCATTAGGATCACCAATAATTGCATCTCTAATGTGACTCATATCCCACTTTCTAGTATGATTTGGTTGACTTGAGTATTCTGCATTTTCTTTACCATTGGCATGACTTGCAGAACTTTCTCCTCTTTCTCCCCCTGAATTTGTGGTATCAAATTCAGGTTTTTGAGAAGAGCTTCTATTATCATGATTCACTTGCTCAATTGACTCTTCACTCATTCTGTTACCTGTGTTGATTTCAGCTTCATCTTCAGAATCACTATCAATGTTCAAAGTTCAAACTTAAGGGCTTCAGCTTCACTTTCATCAAGGCACTCCAAGCCTGGACACTTGTCATCATCAATAGTTACATCTGTGCTTTCCATAATTTTTTTTTGTTCAAGCACATAGACTTTGTAGGCAGTTCTTTCCAATGAATATCCCAGAAAAATTGATTCAAAAACTTTAGAGTCAAATTTTCCCACATATTCAGAGTTGTCTTTTAAGACAAAACACTTGTTTCCAAACACACACAGATGCTTTACAGTGGGCTTCCTTTTTAATAAGATTGAGTAGGGTGATTTTCCAAGATTTGTGTTGATGAGATATCTGTTTTGAGTGTAGCATGCAATGTTGACAGCTTCTTCCCAAAAACTTATTGGCAATTTGGCATCTTGTAGCATTGTTCTAGCAGTTTCCACTAGTGTTCTATTCTTTCTCTCAACTACCCCATTTTGCTGAGGTGTTCTTGCAGCTGAGAACTCTTAAACAATGTCCTTGTCTTTGCAGAATTAATGCATAATTGCATTCCTGAATTATGTGTCATTGTCACTTCTCAATCTTTTTACACAATTCTGATCTTCAGCCTGCTTCTCAATTTTCTTGATGTGTTCAATTATGATGTGTGGGATTTTATCCTTAGAATGCATAAACTCTACCCATGTGTACCTTGAGTAGTCATCCACATCACAAGTGCATATTTCTTTCTAAAAATAGATTAGACATTAACTGGTCCAAAAAGGTCCATGTGAATGAGTTGCAAAGGTGCACTTATAGAATTCATAGTTTTGCTCTTGTGACTTGATCTCTTCATTTTGCCTTTTGACAAGCCTCACTTCATTTTGAGCAAACTCCAAGTTTGGCATGTCTCTCACTAACTCCTTTTTCATTAGGATATTGATTGCCTTGTAATTCAGGTGAGAGAGCTTGTTGTGGCATAGCTTGCTTTGCTCAACAGGTGCCTTAATGTAGAAACAACGTATTCTATTCTTATTTGCTGAGTCTAAATCTGAAACAAACAAGCTTCCTTTTCTTGCTCCTTTGAAAGCAACTTTACCAGTCTTTTTGCTGATTATTGAACAATCTCCTTTGTCAAATGAAACATTGAATCCTCTATCTATGAATTGACTGACACTTTGGAGATTCACTTCTAAACCAGCCACCAGTGCTACATCTTCAATGACAATATTTTCAGTAACTAATTGCCATATCCCATTGTGAATCCTTTGTTGTTGTCTCCAAAAGTCGCTAATAGGTCAGCCATCTCCTCAAATTGTGATAGCAGGGCCTTATCACCTGTCATATGTGTAATATCCGGGATATATCGTGTAATTATTTTTGCTATTATATAATTATTATGTGTGTTCAGTATCTATTCTGTGAGCTAATTGTTAAGTGTTATCTGTACTTGAATATTCAAAAATAATATTAATTGAGTATTTTAATTTTTATATGTCCAAAATAAAATATAGATAATTGTCATATCTTCCTAATAATTTTTATGTTGGTTTATGGATTTATAAGAATCATATGAAATTTCTAAAATCTTTTTCCGGGTAATTAAAATCTATTTTATAAAAACGGGAACCAACCGACGTCAACCGTTGTTACGTTTTAGGAACCCGAAACTCTTTCGAGAACTCCTTCCTAACCTAATTGTAATATTCCGAGCATATTCCATGTTTCGACTTTTTCGATCCGGCTTACGGTTTGTCCTGCGCGGGTCTCGGCGCAACATTTTCGATACAATATTTGTTTCGGTAAATCAATAAAACCCGTATTTTCGATAAACGGGAGCTTTTTATTAAACTATCCCAATTATCACTTCGTAATACGTGTAACCAGGCGCTGAGACCAAGACCGCAGTACAAATTGTACTGATTTGGATAATTATCCCGAAAACCGATACCGTTTGGATCAGTTTTTACAAATAAATGTACCGTTTTATATCGGGAATGATCCAACGGGATACTAAATTTCCGTAATTATAAATAGCCTTTTACCGTATTTTATTTCATATCAAAATCATTTGCAGACAGATAATTATATAATTTTCAGAGAAAATCCCTAATTACATAAACTGTTCTAAGAATCAAACAGCAAAACGAAGGCGTTACCGATCTCTGTTTTCAAAGTTTGAGTAACCAAAACGAAGGATTTGAGGTGTTCTATCAGATTCTGAGCTTTGTTTCACTGCAGAAATCAAGGTTATTTTTCTAAAAATTTATTTATTTTCGAATTTATTTTATTAAAAATATGAATTTTTGTTCGGATGATTGTTTGTATGATTTGATGATTGCATGTTGTAGAGCTTGTTTTCCTGATGATTTTCATATGTCATACGTCTGATTTGGAGTTCAATAACATGCTCAAAAGTGGGTTTAATTTTCGAATTTCAAAATTAGGGTTTATAACCCGTATGAATGTTTTTAATTGAAATTTGGGGGTTTCTTATTCTGTGATAGATTGATGTTGTGTTATAGTGGGTTGTGTTCTCTGTGAAATTTGCAATCTAGTCGTATAAGTTTCATGAACCAACGAGGTATGTAGAGAAGGGAGTTGTGTTTTGAAGTTTTCCGATGTTCGCCGGAAACTGGAAAACTTCACGGCCAAATTCCGGCCAACTCAGGGATTGTTAGGTTGTTTTGATTGCATGATTGTATTCCTGGTAATTTGTAGAGGTGATCTGGAGCTTGTGGTAAGGTGAGGAGGTCGGAATCGTGTTCTCCGGCGAACCCGACTGTTTTCCGGCGACGGGGGTGTAAAATTGCAGTTTGGTCCCTGGACTTTTGGGGACGATACAGTTAGGTCCCTGAAGTTTCCAGACTTGGCAAATTTAGGATTCCTGTTTATAAAATGTTTAAAAATCATATTTCCTATTTATTTTTATTATAAAAATTCGTTTTTAATTTTTGAAAATTCTAAAAATTATTATTTTAATTTTGAAAATTATTTTTAATTCACAAATAAATCTAAATTAATTAGTTAATTAATTTCAGTTAATTTATAATTGATTAATTGGTCAATTAATTCGAAAATTAATTGATTAATTGATTTAATTAATTATTAATTGATTTTAATTAGTTATTTAATTAGATTTAATTATTTAAAAATGATTTAAAAATTCTGAAAAATAGTTTCGAGCTTTAAAATATTATTCTAAATTATTTCCATTATTCTAAAATTATTTCGGAGCCAGAATGGGCCAACCGAACCCTGTTTATTAACCCGAAATTGATCCAACGACCCGTTTTAATTCCGAAAAATGTTTTAAAAATCATTTTAAATACCAGAAAGTCTATTTATGACCCGAGACTTCTTTATAAATAATATATCATTGATTACGTGATGTATTATGTGCTACATGTGACTTGTTAATTGACTATCGGTCTATATATATTCGGTGTTTACTTGATTATTGCATAACTTTTAATCCGTTAATCGGATTTGGGTAAAACGAAGGGTAGATAGAAGTATGTGTTGAATAGAATTCCATGAGTAAATTATTGATAGATGCTTATGATATGTGAGCAGAAGAGGCAAGACGTAGGAAAGGGAAACAGGTAGTTGAGGAGTAAAACGGTTGTGATTGGAAGCGAGTGCAGTGTAGTAAGCTAATACCAGGAAAGTGTTCTGAACTTTCTCGAGATATTGTAGTACTTGATAATCCTGTGATATTGCAAGTGCTTTGAAGCACATAAACCAAAATCCTGATTTCAGTTATTGTCCTTGAGCCATGAATCATATTCTTTCTAATCCATTGATTATTGTATACCCAAACAAGAACCACAAATCTACGATACTACTCTACAAATACATACAAACTAAATACCAAACACTGAAATGAACTATTATATACTCAACCCATGGTATCTTATACTTTGAAAGATCGAATCCTTGAAACCTTGAAACGTTGATTCCTTTGTTATCCAATTCTTTCATTACCCAGCATCCAAGCTTTTAAATTGCCTTATTGATCCTTACAAGGATTGAAACCCTTTCATTGTTAAACATTTATTGTTGTTAATGATTTCGATTATTGTTTACTATTGCATATTCTGTTATTATGTTAGAATTGGATTGTTTTTATAAAATTGTGGACCAGATTCGTGGTCAGACCATATAATGGTCAAGTTAGGCCAATGTGTGCCTTGGATCCAGTAGTTAGAGCAATGCTGTGTGCCTTGCTCGAGGTTAGTGCGTGACTGATCAGCAGCCTAACCTTGGTTTTTAAATTAAAAGTATAATATCCAATTCTAAATCATAATCCATTGTTCACTTGATATCATAAACATATTCACCTGATGATCATTATTCTCAGTTTTGTCATTGTGACTTGCTGAGCTAGTTAGCTCATTCGTGCGATGTTGTTTATATTCTTTCCAGTTAAAAAGGAACCAGTTGGTAAAGAGGATCCCCAGTCCAGCGCGAGAGCTAGGGGTTCAGGTTGAGAAAGCTGAGCTAGTAGGCTTCTTTTGGAATAATTTAAGTTTGTAAAAGTTTGTAATAATGTTTAATACTCAGTTTGAATTTGAAATAGTTGGGCTTTGAACGGTTTGTAATATATTAGTGTGTTTGGCTTGTGTGCATACTTTAACCTGTTGCGGTCCGTGGTGATTGGTAAGTAGGGTCATTGCATATATTATTATTATCTTTATTATTGTTATAAGCAGGTTATAATTAAGGTGTGTGTGGACCCCAAACTTCTGACCCGGGTTTGGAGGGCGCCACAATATGTCTTGAGCATCCACTGTCTATGATCCATATGACTCTCTTTATTTTGCCCTGCACATAATGAGGATTAAGTCTGTTTAGCTACCCAAGCAGTATTGGGTACTTTCTTCTTGCTAACAGAATTTGCAGAATTAGAATGAGTTGATTCAAAAGGAACAGTATGAACAGATTGTTTTGCATTTTCCTTTTCGTCTGTAGATCTAAAATTAACATATTTCTAATCTACTCTCAATTTATGACAACTTGTCATCACTTTCATGTTGCAAGGTATGCAGTCAAATTTATCACAAAAGGAGTAAGGGTCTTCTGTATTTGCTTCATTGTACTTCCCGGATCCCACTTTTGGCTTGCTAACATTCTTCTTACAAAGGTGAGTTAGATGATTTGTTGAGCCACATTTCTAACATTTTTTTAGGGGCATCTGCAACAAATGCAAAGTTGTTGCTCTTGTTTACTCCTATCTTCCCATTTTTGTTCTTTTTCTTCTTTCCTGTATTCTCAATCTTGACTTCCTTGACACGTGTCTTAGGAATTTAGTTAACCATGGGCTTCTTCTTTCTTTCAGTAGCATGAGTGATTTCTACCTTTTTCATTTCTTTATCTTAATCTGCAAGTTCTTGCTTGATGACCAACTCCTCTTCACTTAAGTTGAGTTCACATGCGTTGAATACAGGTGACTCAACTTTTCTCAGCATAACATGGACATCTTCATTTGCAATAATTTTGCCTCTGTCACTTTCAATTTTTTGTTGTTGTTCAAGGCATCATAGTCAAGGCCAATGGATATATTAGCAAATGGCTTGTTCTTCTCATGGTATCGACCAACCAACCGAGAAGCATTCCTGAAAGACTTTAAGTTCACTTCATTTTTCTCTATCTTTTCCCTCAACATAACTTGTATTTACTAGCACACTTCATCTTGTTCTTCAAATATTCATTTTCCTGCTTGAAAGTTTCAAGCTCAACAAGCTGTAGTTCCAAATCTTGCTTCTCAATCTCAAGTTTTTCATTAGCTTTTGATAGCCTACTAGCCTCCTCAGTGGCTACCACCATGCTAGTATGGATGTGCAACATTTTTATGCTCATCTTTTCAATAGTCTCTTTATATTGACTTGTATTTAAATCAATAGTAGTAAGAGTTGGTACCTCAGATTTTGATGAGGATGATTCTCCTTGCTCAAGAGCCATTAGTGCATAGTTTCCAAACTCCTCATTGTAATCAGCATCATCAATGTCATCCCAACTCTTTCCTTCTGCAATGTATGTTAGATATATTTGATAATGTCATGGCTAATATGATTTATGTTTAGATTTCAGATCTTACTTAACAAAACAAATCAGTACTTAACTGTTGATTAGTACTTATACTGGAAGTCAGGACTTAATGATATCAGTACTTATATTATCAGGAGATAATCATCAGAAGTTAGATATCAGAACTTAAGTGCTGAAGGACGATCAGATAAGGACAGTAGTTGATTAAAGGAAAGAAGATCAAGATAAACATAAGAAGAGATATGCATGAAGAAGGAGTTCCGTGAAGAATGGAATACTTGGAAGAAAAGATATCTGATTGATATATTTTAGGAAGCAGAATTATATTCCATATCAATTAGCAATTATCTTGTAACTGTGTAATATATAAACACATACATAGGGTTTACACTATAAGTGTTATCATATTCGAGAAGATTATTCATTGTAACCCTAGCAGCTCTCTTGATATTTGTTCATCACTGAGAGGTAACAGTTCCATACTGTAACAGAGTTTATTGTTTCAATAAAGTTTGTTTTCTGTTACTTAATATATTAAATATCGATTTGATTGTATTATACACTGTATGCACCTCCCCCCCTCTACAGTGTGTGTGACCTAACAAGTGGTATCAGAGCTTATCTGTTAACACACATACAGTTAAAGATCCAAACACAATCATGCCGGACACAGAAACTCTAACTAAGCCTACCAAAACTGAGGAACCACCAAAGACACAAATTCAGAGTCGGTATGAGACCATCAGAGTTCCCATAATGAGACCATCTGAATATCCCATATGGAAGGTAAGGATGACCATGTTCCTGGAAGCAACAGATCCAGAATACCTTGATAGAATCAAGGAAGGGCCTCACAAACCAGCCAAGCTCGCTGTTGCAGTTGCAGGTGAAGCAGCAAAGACCGTACCAAAGGAGAAGAGTGATTATACTGCTGAAGATATAGCATCAATTGCTAAGGATGTTAAGGTACGACACTTACTGCATAGTGCCATTGATAATGTAATGTCAAACAGGGTAATCAACTGCAAGACTGCTAAGGAGATATGGGATGCTCTGGAAACAAGGTGTCAGGGAACTGACACAATTAAGAAGAACAGGAAGACAATACTCACTCAAGAGTATGAACACTTTGACTCAAAGACTAATGAGTTATTGAATGATTTATATGATAGATTTGTCAAACTTTTGAATGATTTGTCATTGGTTGATAAAGAGTATGATCTTGAAGATTCAAACCTTAAATTCTTGTTAGCTCTTCCTGAAAGCTGGGATTTGAAGGCAACGACAATAAGAGACAACTACAATCTTGATGATACAACTCTTGATGAAATCTATGGAATGCTCAAGACTCATGAACTTGAGATGGAACAAAGAAGCAAGAAGAAAGGAGGAAAGTCAAGGACAGTTGCTCTTAAGGCTGAAGAAGAATCCCCCAAAGCAGCTTCCTCAAGGAAAGACAAGGGTAAAGCTCTTTTCATAAAGTCTGAAACTGAGTCATCAAGTTCTGAAAGTGATGATAACTCAGATTCTGAAAGCTTGCCTGAGACTGATGCTGATGAGGAGATGATGAAGCTGTGTGCTCTTATGGTGAAAGGAATCACAAAGATTGCATACAGGAAGTTCTGGAAGGGAAAGAAGTTTTCCAGGAAAGGCATAAGTTCTGATAAGAAGAATTTCAGATGATCTGAAGGCAGAGGAGGAAAGTCTGACAGAGGAGATTATACCAATGTTAAATGCTATAACTGTGGTGAGAAAGGCCACATATCTCCTGATTGGAAGAAGGCAAAGGGTGACAAAGGCAAGGCTCTTGTCACAAAGCAGAGAAATTGGACAGACACCTCAGACTCTGAAAGTGAGGAGAACTATGCATTGATGGCTAATGTTGATAAAGAAAGTGCTGATAACAGTTCTGATGCTGCTGAAAGAAAGGTACCTCAGACTACATATGCTTTTCATACTGATGATATTAATGAGTTGAGAAGATATCTTAAAACCATGTTTGTTAGTTATAGAGATCAAACTTTAATATGTGAAAGATTAACTTCTGAAAATCTTGCTTTTAAGAAAAGAAATGATTTCTTAGAAAAAGAGTTAGTCATGTTCCATCAAACTCAGAAGGATAGAAATGATGCTTTTTATGTTAGGGATGAAGTGCTAAAAATGAATGAATCTCTAAAAACTGAGTTAGAAAACGAAAGAGAGATTATCAGGACTTGTACTAACTCTGGCAAAACAACTCAAAATTTGCTAAGTAGTGGAAACTGGAAAGAGGGCTTAGGTTATGGAGAAGATAAGAATGATAAAGGAACTGAAGAAATTAAGCCTGTTGTTAAACAAAAGCCAAAGTTAAAACCTGTTAAGTTTGTAACTGTAAAGTCTGAAAATGAGAAATCAGAAGTTAAAGAGGAATTAACTTCTGACAAACTAAAACAGGAAAAGACAGCTGAAGTAAACATAGGCTTAATGACAAAGAAGCAGCTTAAGCATAAGCTGAAAGATGTTATGAATGCAAACAAGGTAAAATCACCTAGGAAAAATAGGAATGGAAAGGAAGGTGTGAATAAAAGCAATGATTATAAACTTGTTCCTGATGCTCTTAGGAAAACATGTCATAACTGTGGAAGTTCTAACCATCTGGCTTCTTTTTGCAGGAAGAATAAGAATATTAACTCCTTACCTTCAAAATCAGGAGTTAAGAGTCAGTCTGTTAGATACAAACCACAAAATCCTTGTTTTTATTGTGGTAGTTTATGGCATTCCATTTATACTTGTAAGGAATATCATAGTTTGTACTATGATTATTATCAAATAAAACCTTCTTTGAAGAAAGTTTCCATTGTTCCTTCTAGTGTAAATTCTGATTCAAAGTCTGATAGTGTAAGTTCTGATAAGAAAAATGTTAACATAAACTCTGATGTTAAATCCGCTGCAAATGTTAACAAACTTAATAAGGCCAAAGGATCCAAGCAAGTCTGGGTCCTTAAAACTAATAATTAGTGGTCTTTGTGATTGCAGGGCAACAGGAAAAATATTCTAGTTCTGGACAGTGGATGTTCAGGACATATGACTGGAAATAAGGCCCTGCTATCAGACTTTGTGGAGAAAGCTGGCCCAAGTGTTTCTTATGGAGATGGCAACATTGGAAAAACATTGGGATATGGCAATATCAATCTTGGAAATGTCATAATTAAAGAAGTAGCTCTGGTCTCAGGACTTAAACACAATCTACTGAGTATAAGTCAAATCCGTGACAGAGGTTATCATGTTGATTTCTTTGAAGAACACTGTGAAATTGTGAGTAAATCTAAAGGCAAAGTTGTTCTGAAAGGATACAGGCGTGGTAACATTTATGAAACTAAGCTTTCAATAAGTACTGATGGTTCTGCAATTTGTCTGATGAGTAGAGCATCTATTGAAGAAAGCTGGAATTGGCACAAGAAACTCTCTCATTTAAATTTCAACAATATAAATGAACTGGTCAAGAAAAATCTTGTGAGAGGACTACCAAAATCAGTATTTGCTCGTGATGGCCTTTGTGATTCCTGTTAGAAAGCCAAACAAAGAAAATCTTCTTTTAGGAGCAAGACTGAATAATCAATTGTTGATCCTTATCATCTACTACATGTTGATCTATTTGGTCCAGTGAATGTCATGTCTATTGCAAAGAAGAAATATGCATTGGTCGTGGATGGTCACCAGCTTACACATGGGTGTATTCTTGCACACAAAAAGTGAAATGCATCTATCTTG
>NW_027417257.1:0-42273 GCF_009905375.1 Apium graveolens | reverse complement strand
AACATGGCTATTATCTTTAGAGAGGGAAAGAGCATATGTGTGATGCAAGGACATCCCAAATTCTCAATAGCCAAGAGGGAAGAGACCAAAAGGTTAAAGAAAGAAGCTGAAAAACTCAAGGCTGACAAAAGAGCACAAGCAAAGCTTGAACAAAAGCTAAAGTCAAGTCTAGTTGAAAATGAGAAAGGAATTGAAGTCAGGGGTGAAGACAAGATTGCAAACTTAGATGAGGTTTTTGGGAGTATATTTGGTGAAAGTATGGAGGAAAAAGAGGAATGGCAGAAGGGAAACAGAAGAAAGGCCAAGGCACATAGAAGGAGTGAAGGCAACACTGAAGAAACTAAATCTCTACCTTCCATACCTGAACCCGTTGTTGCTGATCCCACTATAAACATCCATGGTGAACCAATCATCCCAAAAGAGGAACCTATTGATTGGGACACCATCAATTTGCCTACCTTTTTAACCACTCTTTCACTACCAAAGAAACAGAAAAGAAAATCCAAATCTACACCTCCCCTAAACTCTAAGAAATTCACTCAAAAACATAAACCTAACCCTAAGCCACCCATTTCTAAAGATGATTATGTTCACATCTATGACATAAAAGAAATTTCAGACATTGAACTCTATCTGGATGAGCTGGAGGATGTAAGGGGAATTGCTGCTTACAGACAGCTACCAGAGAGATTGGTGTTCAGATACAAAGGAGCTGGGGAAAGAACATGGCCTCTCTACAGGATTCTGAATGAAGGCTACTCTACCTTGATCAGAGTCTTTTCAGCCATACAAAAGGATTCTGGCTTTACCAGGACTGCCAAGACTGAAATTCTCAACAAGATTGCCAACATAAGGAAAACTTGGAGGGAGCCCAATGCCTTGCCCAGAACCTTACTCATTCGAGAAAGGGGAACTACAATTCACAAATCACCTCATTGGTTGATGGAATTCAGAGATGATAAAGGAGTCAGAAGATTTTTCAGACTTGAAGACCAACTCAAGATTGCCAGCAATGAAACTCTCAAAGAAATGCAATCTAAGTTGGATATCAGTGATGAAGATGAAGCTGAATTCTTCAGACAACTCCAACTCCAAATTGAGGAAAATGACAAAGGGCTAGGAAAGAAAACCAGGGATCAAAGAAGAAAAAGATGATTTGCTCAGGCTAGAGGAGCATCCTTGGAAATACTGTAAATCTTTAATTACCTTCTAGTACATACACTTTTGCAGCACTTTTGAATTTCTACTTAGTTTCAGTTCATATATTTGTTAAGTGTTTTGTTATCATCAAGTTAACCTTGAATTTATGTCTACAATTCTTATAGACATAAATAGGGGGAGATTGTTAGGAATATATGTGCATTAGTTTGATGATATGTTTAACAAAACACTTAAGTAGAAATCTAGTGTTTGTAGCCTCAACGGATAAGACCATTTTGGCTATCCGTTGATGGTGTAGCTTTACTTAGAAATAAGTCTAGTGTTGTAGCACATTTCAGTCTCTGAATTTGAGATATAAATTCTTAAATGTTGAGGGAAATTATAAGTCATGTTGACTACTAGAGGATATGCAGATAGGAAGGCCAATTGTAAGTATTTCATGCCTTGTAATTTTGTATAAATGAAATGGTGTCAACGGATAACTTAAAGACCTTCAACGGATGAGAAACAAAGCTTCAACGGATGTCTCTAAAGCTTCAACGGATAACATCCTTCAACGCATGAGTGCATCAACGGATAGAGCTTCAACTGCTAACACATCAACGGATAAAGCCATCAACGGATGAAGGCTTCAACGGATGTTCTGTTAAATAGCAGTTGACAAGTGGTAGTTGTACCTACAAACAGAGGCACATGGGTTGACAGAGACAACTGAGATGTGGTAGCCTATTTCAGGAACATCAGAAAAAGCAGCCGTTCTACTCTAGTATAAAGAGGCAATAGTCAACAATGCACTGGAGTAAAATGGAGAAGAAACAAGTGGAGAACTTATTTTATTATTGTACTTTTTATCTTTGTCTTCACTTGTAAACTTGGTGATATATAAACCAAGTAGCAGCTAGTAATTAGAAAAGAATTTTTCCAGAGCTGTTTAGAAAAATCTTGAGAGAAAAATTATCTAGTTTGTACTAGGACGCAGCTGTGATCAACTTCTTGAATCACAGATTTTCTGAAATACCATCTCTGGTGGAACAACAATCCACCAGAAAAGTTTTTAAGGTCTGTTGTGTTCTTTACATTAGTGTTTGAATATATATCTGTCAGTATTAGCTTAAAGCAATTCATACACTTGTTTATCTTAAACACATAGCCTTTGAAACTGCTCAAAACTTGAAAAAGTTTTGAGATTTACATTCAACCCCCCTTCTGTAAATCTCATTGTTAGTTCATTAGGAATAACAAGATGTAATTGACAAGATGTAATTGAACATCACATGACGTTCCGTGCCACAGCCGAGGTTGTGTGATGGAATGTAGGATCCCTATTCCCACTAGCATTATGAATGCTTAATTTTCACTTAGGGGGTTGAAAAGTTTAGATAAACTAGTGGGAGACACTTATGAATAAGAAACCCGATTCATATAGTGTTTTGAAATAAAATTGAATATTTGCTAAGTGTTGTTATGTGTTTTTAATTTACAGATTTACTATATTCGTCATGTCTTCTGCACTATCACTCCGGAGCATACTAGATGCTCACAAGTTGACTGGTCCTAATTTAGCTGTTTATTTTCACTGTAACAAGTTGGGGCACTGGAAGTGGAACTGCAAGGTTTACCTTACAGAATTGAAGAAGAAGGGTAGTGAGACTACCGCTTCTGATTCAGGCATGTTCATGATCGAAGTTAATATGTCACTAGGTCAAATTTCTACTTGGGTATTAGATACCGCCTGTGGTTCTCATATTTACAATTCGTTGCAAGGACTAAAGGGAAGTAGGACTCTTGAAAAAGATGAGGTGATTCTACGTATGGGCAATATACCAAGGGTTGCGGCCATATCTGTAGGATCATTTAGTTTACATATGCCTACGGGCAAGACTATTATTTTGAATAATTGTTATTACGTTCCCTCTATTGTGAGGAATATTGTTTCTATTCCTATGTTGGATGTGGATGGTTTTTCATTTATTATTAAGAATAATGAATGTTCTATCCTTAGAGATAATGTTCTTTTTGGACGTGGCATTTTAAATAATGGTCTGTATATATGTGACGTAGAGCATGATTTACTTCAGATTGAACAAACTAATAAAAGAAAATGAGATGATGAAAATCTGACCTATTTATGGCACTGTAGGCTAGGTCATATTAGTGAAAATAGAATGCAGACATTGTATAAGGAAGGGTTACTTGATCCCTTTGATTTTGAATCATATCCTACATGCGAGTCTTGTCTATTGGGTAAAATGAACAAATCTCCATTTAGTGGACATGGAGAGAGGGCTGCAGATTTGCTAGGATTGGTACACACAGATGTATGTGGACCAATGTCTACGCAAGCCATGGGTGGATTTTCGTACTTCATTACTTTCATAGATGATAGATCTAGATTCGGATATGTGTATTTGATGAAACACAAGTCTGAAGCCTTTGAAAAGTTCAAAGAATATAAACATGAAGTGGAGAAACAAACCAAACACAGTATTATAACTCTTCGATCAGATCGAGGTGGTGAATACTTGAATGGAGAGTTTCTAGATTATCTCAAAGAAAATGGTATAGTCTCCCAGTGGACTCCTCCATATACTCCACAGTTAAATGGGGTATCTGAAAGGAGAAATCGAACTTTGTTAGACATAGTTCGGTCCATGATGAGCTATGCGAATCTTCCAGTATTCCTATGGGGTTATGCATTGGAAACCTCAACATATTTACTGAATAAGGTGCCTTCCAAATCTGTTCCTCAAACACCATATGCGATATGGAAAGAAAGGAAACCGAGTCTTAAACACGTTAAGATTTGGGGATGTCCAGCTTATTTCAAGAAAGTTGACCCAGATAAGCTGGAATCTCGATCCGTAAAATGTAATTTTGTGGGATATCCTAAAGAGACTTTGGGGTATTACTTTTACACCGATCATCGGGTGTTTGTCTCCAGACATGATACCTTCTTGGAAAAGGATTTTATCCTTGAAGGAAATAGTGGGATCAAAATTGAACTTGATGAAGTTCAAGAAGCACAAACTACTACGGATTTAGTGGAAACACATGTTCAGACTGAACAACCTTCTGTGGAACAGCGCATTCGTAGGACAGGGAGAGCGTCTCGCCAACCTGAGAGGTATTATGGCCTTGTCATTGAGAATGACAATGAGTTGTCAATCATTGATGATGACAACCCTGTGACCTATAATGAGGCTATGAGTAGTGTTGACTCAGAGAAATGGCATAGTGCCATGAAATCCGAAATGGAATCTATGTATACCAACCAAGTATGGACTCTGGTTGAGGCGCCTGAAGGTGTTAAGCCTATTGGGTGCAAGTGGGTATACAAAAGAAAGATTGGAGCAGATGGCCAGGTGGAGACCTATAAGGCCAGGCTCGTGGCAAAAGGATTCAAACAAAGGCAATGGATTGACTTTGATGAAACTTTTTCGCCTGTAGCCCTGTTAAAATCAATTTAGATTTTGCTTGCGATTGCTGCTTACTACAACTATGAGATCTTGCAAATGGACGTGAAAACGGCCTTCCTCAATGGGGAACTTGAGGAGGAAGTGTATATGACACAGCCAGAGGGTTTTCTTTCCAAGGGAAATGAACACCTAGTGTGTAAGCTGCTGCGAACCATATATGGTTTAAGGCAAGCTTCTCGTAGATGGAACATCCGTTTTGATGAGACAATCAAAGAGTTTGGTTTTATCAAAAATATAGATGAACCATGTATCTACAAGAAGGTTAGTGGGAGCGCGGTAACATTTTTTGTATTGTATGTGGATGACATACTTCTTATAGGAAATGATATACCAATGCTACAATCAGTCAAAGTATGGCTATCAAAGAACTTCACCATGAAGGACTTGGGAGAAGCATCCTACATTCTTGGTATGAAGATCTATAGAGATAGATCTAGAAGAATGATAGGTCTTACCCAGGGTACATACATCCAGAAAGTGCTTAAAAGGTTTAGCATGGAAAACTCCAAAAGAGGTCTCATACCGATGAGCCGTGGAGTGTCCCTTTCCGAAAAAATGTCTCCTAAGACACCTGAGGAAAGAGAGCGTATGAGTAAAATTCCTTATGCTTCAGCAATAGGATCTATCATGTACGCGATGTTGTGTACAAGGCCTGATGTTGCTTATTCAATTAGTGTGACGAGCAGATATCAGTCCAATCCAGGTGAAGACCACTGGAAAGCAGTGAAAAACATCCTTAAGTACTTGAGAATGACTCAAGCCATTTTTCTTGTTTTTTGTGGTAAATCTGAGTTGAAAATAGAGGGTTATACTGACTCTAGTTTTCAATCAGAAAGTGATAGCAAATCCATGTCAAGGTACGTGTTTACTCTGAATGGTGGTGCGATTAGTTGGAAGAGTTCCAAACAGTCTACAACGGCTGACTCCACAGCGGAAGCAGAATATATAGCTGCAAGTGAGGCTGCAAAAGAAGCCGTTTGGATGAGGAAATTTGTTTCTCAGTTGGGAGTTGTTCCTAGTGTTGAAGAGCCTATTGTGTTGTATTGTGATAACAACGCAGCAATAGCACAAGCCAAGGAACCTAGGTCTCATAGAAATTTCAAACATGTCCTGCGGCGCTTTCATATGATTAGGGAGATTGTTGAAAGAAGAGATGTCAACATCGAGAGAGTTGACACACATAAAAATGTAGCAGACCCACTCACAAAGCCACTTTCTCAGAGTCACTTTGATCGTCATAAAGACAAGATGGGTATTAGATACCAGAGTGATTGGCTTTAGTACAAGTGGGAGATTGAAAGAGATATTGTTACGCCCCCAAATCCGGGTCAGAGGATTTTGTCGTCACTATGAAACCTCAATCCAAATTAACCTGTTTAATCAATAAACAAATGCCAGCGGAAGATATTTAATATAAATGACCCCAACTAATCCAAGATCTTTTAAGGTTACAGTTCTAGAAATAAGATATCCAAATTCAACAAATAAATTTTCCACTTTCTTTTAACAATCTTTTCAATAAATCTCAATCTCAAAATTAAACCCACTAGTATAACTTCGAAATGAAGTATACTAGGCCCAAATAAAATACAACACTATAATATAATATAATATAAACAACTTTATGCAATAAAACTTACACTAGCCCGCAAACCCTGGACCAACCACCTTCCAAGAGCTTCTTCTTTGCTTCCACGAATTACGCAGCTAAACAGCGCAAACTAATCCTCACTGGAGGTTAAATTTGAAAACAGGCAAGTATGAGCGAAAGAAATGCTCAGCAAGATCATTATGACATATATAGGGTCTTTTGATATAAAACCAACATCTGCATTAGAGCAGAACATTTAAAATCATAATTGCTGAATCATAAAACTTTAGTTGAGGAACCCTAGAAATGATTCCTTAATTGTATTCAAAACCATTTTGATATTTTTAAGCGGAATGCTTCAGCAATACTTTGAATCTTGACGAGAATAAAACTCGTAAAACAGTGTTTACGGAAATATCGTAAACAATTCTAACATGAAACAATGATTCTGGATTGAATCATAAACTTTACTCAAAACCGAACTCTTGAAATTAATACTTATTTTGTTATCATATCAAATTAGATATCACTACGAACTTTGATGCTCACAACATCCCATACTGAAGTCAACACCAATCATCTGTACTAATACCACCTTTGATATTTAACAACAAACTAAGTATTCTCAAAATAAGAAATAAAATCAAAACCACATTTCATCTTTTATCTGAAAACAAAATACTTAATAAATCATTCCTTGTAAGATGTCAAAAGCAATATAATAATTTAGATTGGAATTCTCGAACGACGGTGTGTTGCCGCCGGTGATCAGCCGCGGAGCAACACCGGTATGCCGAAGCATATCCAACTAAACAAAGGGGTACCCAAGGCACATATCGGCCTAGCAAGGTGTTATATCCTGTATAACACATAGCTCACGCTGGACCGCCGCCACGGCCTCTTACGCAACCATCCAATCTTAAAACATTTTTATTGAAAGGGATCATAATACTCGACACCCTTATAACTTTTATTCGCCCATTCACTTGGGCAGAAAACTAAAACAATGTCATCTTTCTCAAAATCCACAACATTTATAAATCCGATAATTGGATAAGTAAAATCACTTAGCTACTCTGAACATAGAATAACAGAAGAATACTTGCATAAACAGAATTATTTAATTCAGCGATATGTAAAACATTTATCGATTCTAAACTAAGAATAGGGAAAGCAATACTTGCATGATAAAATTTAAAATAAATATCACTTGAACAATAAGTGATGATAGGGATACATGCCTTTGGGTTTTAGTAGTTAGTTACACTCGCAACGACACATCTATTCTGATATTCTGTCTCAAAACATCACCGTCTTTCCTTTCAACACTTTACTGATATGTTGCTCCTGCGATTGCTAGAAGCTAGATACCCAATGCTATTTCATTCCATTCTTTATCCAATATATTGTCCTGATCAACTCGAATGATCCACATCTATAATTAAAAGATATAACTTTAATCGCCTAAACGATAATCACTCGACGAACTGCGCATCAAAAGCCTATCGTCTACCCATACGATAGCTCACACATAAATATAACAGACAAACACAGGACTCTTGATCCACATACACTCATAATTCATATAGTACATAAGCACATAACTCATGTATCATATAATTCATAACACACATCCTTCGGTTCGTCAAAAGGTTCGACACGATACCTTTAAAACTAAAATCGGGTCAAAAATACACTTTTTGATCAATATGCGACTCAGAATCAATTTCCAAATCAAGCGACCTTTCAAAACAAAAAAATTTGGGTCTCGAAAGTAATTTTATTGAAAGCGGAATATTTTTCTGAGTCTAGAGGCGCTCGTTTCGTATTAAACTAACGAACGGTTTATTTAATACGAATTTTTGAACATTTTTCGGAATTAAAACGGGTCTCCGAATCATTTTATAACTAAATAATTGAGCTCCTCTATTTTATAACACCCGAAAATAATTTTATAAGAATTATCGAGTCTGAAAAATAATTTAAAATAATATTTTCTTGAAAATCGGACAGCACCTCCTCTATTTCTCGGACTGCCAGCCGATATCATATCGACACAACCAATAACAATCAACACAATAATTTATATTTACGCGTATAAACACTCCAGAAATGAATAATACGGCCACCTGAACCAAAACTCGGACCAAAAGTAACTTCTCCAACAATTTCTAAAAATTATGAAATAAATATATAAACACTAACATGCTATAATATACACAAGTACGAAGGCGGAATTTCAGAATCGTTACCCAAAATAAATTTTGATCACCCCGAAGAGAATATCTGATGTCCGGAAAACATCTCCAAAAAAATCCGAAATTAATAGTCATAGACATATACACGCTGAGATGCCATGTGGAGTAATCACCGCCTCCAAACTATTTTTCTACGCCCCGAAAATAAATTAAAAAGGAAAATATAACGGAAATATGCCCTGCAAATTTTCTTCTCAAAACCTTGCAATATATATACCTATGCGTAGGTATCGAAGCGCTAATCGTTTATATATATAACAATTAAAATTTGGATGAACGGTTTGTAAGATATTAATTTTTGAAAATTAAAAGTATATAAATATACGAGGAAAAAGAGACAGAGGGCAGAGAGTAGACAGAGAGGTAGAGAATGGGGGGCAGAGGTGAAAAAGAATAAGGGGGAGGGAATAGGGGACGGGGTTAAGGGGGACGGGGTGGGGTGGGGTGGGGTGGGTAGATTAATTATCTGATACGTTTTGTTTTTTTTAATAAATAAGCTGTTGCCCAGCATAGACCAGAAGCATAAAATTTTGACACATACTAACGATAATGCCACGCATCCTTATTTTCATCTGCAATCCCCATTTCTGTCCCGCATTACGCTGTTTAACGAACCAACTTGCGTGTAAAAATAACCCACAAATTATCAAAATAATTTTAAAATTTCCGGAATAATTAAAAATTAATAAAATAAAATTTTCATAATTTTAAAAATATTTTTGAATCGCGCAACATACCCGCATTTTATGATTTAACGAACCGAGCTGTACTTGAAACAAATTCAGAAAATCACGAAAATAGTCTTAAAATGTTACAAATATCCCTAAGTTTATAAAAATATAAATTTCGTAATTTTAAAACATTTTTTGAAACGCAATTTATACTCGCTTTTAACAATTAAACGAATCAACGCGCGGGTAAAATTAATCCCAAAAATTCCCAAAATAATTTTAAAATTCTCAGAATATTCCAAACTTACATAAATATGAGTTTCATAATTTTTGAAGAATTTTGGAATTAAATACGGATTTTACAAATAAATAAAATCTAAAAATCATATAGGGCTAAATAATTGATGAAATATTGATTTCCAAATTTTATAAAATCTCAAAAATAATTATTGTAATTATAAAGGCATAAAAATAATTTTAAAGATAATTTAAATATTTATGAAATTAAATTTTCAATAAAAGTAGTTTTAAAGATAAAAAAAAATGATACAACTCAGTAATTAATAATACAAAAATCCTCAATCACAACTGAGTCCCATACAATTAATATTATGTACAACACATAGCAGACAGAATATCCATCCAATCCCTAATATTACTAAACGAACTCAATTTACCGATATCAATAAAATGATCGGTTTTCAAATAAACTTTTGAAAATAATACATTTAAGGAAATATTTTCAGAAATTAATAAGGATCGATATAACACTTAACAATTAGCACATTACCATTTAATAACACAAACTCGTCAAATAGGAATAAAATATCCACCATTTTATTCCTTTTAAATCAGAAAATCACATAAACATATTCAAATATTAATAATAATAATTCTGAAAATACGGGATATCACAAATATGTCCTAAGTCCAATCATGTATGAGGATTTAGGAATAACTTTTATGTAATCTGTTTTGATTTCATTGATATTAATAAAAGACTTGTTTTGTTTTTATTGCAGGCTCCATCTATTTAAATGTTTAAATAAGATATACCACAGTTTAGAGTAAAACTTTTTATGGATTGTGATGAGATCATAATAATGAGACCTAAAAGATGATAACTCTAAACTTAAATAGTTCCTGGTCATAGGATTACTAACTGGTAATTAATAATCCGCAGAGATCGGTACATATTATGCTTGCTTCATTATGAAGGATGTCTGTTCTCATAGACATTTGTGTGGTGACACTATAGCTAGTATGTAGGGGCTTATTATAGAATAAGTTCACTGAACATGACTCACACAGCTGAACAACTGATGGAGTTCACTCACGTGTCAGCAGTTGTTCACATAGTGATAGTTGTACAAGTATCCTTAGACTTAAGGTCATCATAGTCATCTTGTGTACCCTGAACTATGCTTTGGTTTAGTTTTTAGTCTCAAGGGACAATTATAAGGGCTCTACTGGGTATAGGAATTTGTACACGAAGATAGTGTATGATCAATAAAGGATCTACCCCTTCCAGTGAAGGAAGAGAATGTTCAATGCTGATCCACTTATGCTAGTTCAGGAATCTCTGGCCAGAGTGAATGAAATTAGAAAGGAGTTTCTAATTTACATTAAATAGAACTAAGCATAGTGAATGAGAAAGCAAGTGATTAAATAAGATAGGCTTGACACAAGTTCCATGCCTTGTATTTAATCGTGATATTGTAGGGTAGAAGGAATTGATTGTATGGTAACTACTCACTGAATCGGTTCTTGGTATTCTAAGCAGTGAATTCGTATTATCCGGATAGTCGCGATATGCTGAGAAGTATCCCTCACGATGTAGAATAAATATGATTAATTAATTAATCATATTTAATGAATTAGAGAATTTTATATAAATAATGATAAAATAGTTTTATTATTATTTATTTCTACTACCGGCTTAATATTGAACCTACAGGGTCACACCATAAAAGAGAATGATTAATGGTGGAGGAATTAATTAATAATGGCTGATAATTATTTATTTATGAAATAAATAATTAATTTGCAAATTTAATAATCGATTAAATGAGATTTAATTGATTATAAATTAATTAAGAAAAGGTTCTTAATATTATTAATTAAGAATTTAATTTTTGGAAATTAAATCAAGTGTGAGAATTATTTCTAAAGAGTTTAGAAAAAGGATTAATAATTAAAAGGTGTTTTAATTATTAGTGAGAATAATAAAGGGTTAATAATAATAATATTTTATGGGAAAATTTTCAGCTGAAAATTTTGCCTATAAATATACTATTATAGACCCTATTTTTGCCTAAAACCAAAAAGATTTACAAAACCCTAATTCTCTCCATCTCCTCCTCCTTCATTACATTGTTTTCTTGGTGGATACCGGTGGAGTGCTTTACACTTGAGGAGCAGCTGCTAAGGATCTCCGTTCATCGTTTTTGGATCGCCATAAAAGACCTCCATCTCTCCATTAACGTAAAGCTTCTTAAGGTAAATATACTGAACTACGAATTAAATATTATTTTTCGCATGGATCCTGCGGAGGGTTTCGGTTTTTTTAAGATTTAAATTTACGTTTTCACTGCGTTTATGTTCTAAAAACCCTTCAACCTTTTCGCCAGTGGTCATGCTTAAATCAATACATATTCTTTTATCTATAGCATCTCATCTCGGTTATAAGATTTGGAAAATGGATGTCAAGACAACTTTCCTTAATGGAAGTCTTGAAGAAACCATCTATATACAGCAACCAGAGGGATTCATTAAAGAAGGCCAAGAGCATCTTGTATGTAAGTTTAAGAGGTCTATTTATGGACTTAAACAAGCTTCTAGGTATTGGAACATTCATTTTGATCAGGCAGCCCAGTCATATGGTTTTGATCAAAGTCCAAGCGAAGCATGCGTGTATAAGAGATGTGAGGGAAATGCAGTGGTTTTTCCAGTGCTATATATTGATGACATTTTACTCATTGGAAACAATGTTAAGATGTTGTCTTCAGTAAAGGCATGGTTGTTCAAACAATTTGAAATGAAGGACTTAGGTGAAGCAGCATACATCCTTGGGATCAAAGTTATAAGGGATCACAAGAAAAGGATGTTGGCTTTATCTCATGAGCCCTACATAGATGATGTATTAGCTCGGTTTAACATGCAGGACTCCAAGAAGGGTAATTTACCTTTCAGACATGGATTTTCTCTGTCAAAGAGTCAGTGCCCTTCGACACCTAATGAGATAGAGAACATGAAGGTGTTCCTTATGCTTCGACATGTGGAATCCTAATGTATGCTATGTTATGTATGAGACCTGATATCTGTTTTATTGTGGGCATGGTTAGCCGATATCAGTCAAACCCAGGACAGGAACATTGGAGTGCAGTAAAAACAATACTCAAGTACTTGCATAGAACTAAGGAGTATATGTTAGTGTACAAGTCCTCAAATTTATTTCCTCTGGGATATATCGATTCATATTTCCAGACAGATAAGGATAAGAGAAAGTCCACCACGGGATATGTTTTTACTATAGTAGGTGGAGCCGTAATATGGATGAGTGTGAAGCAGAAATGTAGTGCAGACTCAACCATGGAAGACGAGTATATGGCAGCCTTTGAGGCAGCCAAAGAGGCTATATGGTTCCGAAAATTTCTGCTGAATTTGGATGTAGTTCCTAATTTTCCACGGCAAATCACGATTTATTGTGATAATACTGGTGCTGTGGCGAATACCAAGGAGCCACGGGCCCATAAGGCAGTAAAACATATAGAGCGTAAGTATCACCTTATACGGCAGTTCGTTAAGCTAGGAGATATTATTGTGGCTGTTATAGTATCAAAGGATAACCGGGCAGATCCTTTCATGAAGAGCTTACCAGCTAAGGCTTTTCAGGAGCACGTGGAAGTGATAGGAGTCAGACACTTGGTCACATAGTTATGTAGTTGGTAGTGGATTGATTGTAATAAACATTGATATACTCAAAGAATAGCTTGAGTATAAGTGGGAGATTGTCAGAGTTTATATAGAATATTCATTTAAACTATATACTATTATAATAATAATTTGAGAATCTTGAATGCATTATCACATTGTATGTATTTTTATATTGTAGACAATCTAGTATCAAATGGGATAGCAGAAGATTAGATTGTCAAGTTTCTTATGTAATATAATAAAGGTTCACAGTCTAAGTGGTATTAGACAAACCACTAGAAGGGCTGAATTATTATTTAGAAATAGTATATCTTTACTATTGAATAATGCTTATATGCTTTGTGTATATTGAACATGTTCAAAATAGTAGAATAATTCTTTCTTTTATTCTGAAAATAAAGACGAACTAAGATTCTATGATATTATTATTGCTTAGGTTCTTAATCCGGATATAGTGATTGACACTTGTATATAATGCACATGCCTTGATTCATACATTAATTAATTTATTTTAAATTGTGAATTTATGTATTGGGCAATGACATTATATACAGGGTGGGATATTGACTATAAAAGGAAACTGTGTCCGAAAAATATATTCGGGTGATGATGTCCCCTTGAAAGCTCATAAAGATAATTGTGCTTTAGTCCTGCATGCAGATTTATTCTTGCACAATTATAAGGTTAATTGGATGATCAAGGATAAAAGATATTGATTAAATTAATTGTCAGAAATTAATTTAATTTATGGACATGCGATATCTTAAACATGGGGAATTTAATTAGAAAGTAATATGGGAGCTGAATTAAATAATTAATTTACGAAATTAGGAAAGGTAGTGCAAATATTAATTCTTTAGTGGATTGAATTAATATTTAATGACATTAGGCATGGCCCAGAATGTCATTGGGAGGCCCGACCTAATTGTCCATGATCCCTACTATAGCCTATAAATATTCTAATTCTCCTGAAGCTAGTGGTAGCGATAACGTGAGAACACGAGTACACAAAAAACGAAATAAGATCCTAGGGTTCGAGAGAGGCAACCGTTTTTCTCAAGGAGCCAGCTAGGGTTTTGGATTTTCGGAGCATTAAGGAGAGGTACACCTAGGGAGATCGAAGCCCACACTTTGTCCAAGGAGAATTAGGGAATACAGTAGAAGACGTGGATTTCAATCGCTTGAGCCGTAGCAATTAAGGTTAATGTTCTGTTCGCACTCATTAAAGTTATATCATAAAACGCAGGCCCGAGATCATATTTTTCCAACAAGAACAATGGTAAATTGAGAAAGGAGAAACAAAAGCTATACCTTGCAGAGCGCGAATAGTAGCCCTCTTGTGTATAGCTTCCTTCGCGGAGAAAGATGATTTCCTAGGACCTTGACCTTGAGACATCATTAAAAAGATTAAGAAGAGTTGGGAGCTTGTGAAAGGTTTGAAAGAATTTGAGAATTTGAGAAGTTTAGAAATAAAAGTGTGAATGAAAATGAACCCTTCTCATCTTCTTTTATTGGAAAAGAGCTACCTGCTACAGTAGGTCATAACTCTTCCTGGTTCATGTTAGCAGGTACCTCTCGAAAGAACACCGGGAATGATGGAGAAAAATGATTGAAAAATTAGAAGGGACAACATAATAAACGAAGAAAGTGATGCAGGACACCGCTTATCGTATAAGTCCTCCGAGAAAAGCCTGGTTGGGACTAAATATAAGCCATTAGTCTTAGCTAAGGACTGATTACATTAATCACCATGATTATCAATGCTTATAAAGATTAGATTTTCAGATAAACAAGTTTCGCGAAGGCTAGAGTACTCACGAGTATGAGAACATACAGTTCTTCTCATAACGGATGCACGAAACTCCTGAGGTTTATTGAGAGAAGACCTAGATGAACATGCTAAAAATGAAGCTTTGAGGCCGATCAGGAGCCTCTGTAGGAGAGCCCGAAGGGCCCAAAGGTCTACTCAGAGCATACCTGACCGACCAGGCTACATATGAAGCTTTGAGGCCAAACAGGAGCCTCTGTAGGATAGCCTGAAGTAAGAGCAGACCTAGCCGGCTAGGAAACAAATAAGGCCATACGACCGACCAGGAGCCTCTATAAAAGAGCCCAAAGGGCCCCAAGGTCTGCTAAGAGCATATCTGGCCGACCAGTCTACAAATGAGGCCTTACGGCCGACCACGAGCCTCTGTAGGAGAGCCCTGAGGCTTATGAAGTTGTTCTGGTGGCCCTCCTATGAAATTTTGTGTCAATTCATAAAAAAAGGGGTTGACCTCCAACATAAACAAATTTCGGGAAGACTAGGACGTCCACGGGAATGAGTTCCATAAAGATCAGAACGTCAGCGAGAACAATCATGTGAAGACCAGAGGGTTCACGGAAATAAGTTTCATGAGGAGTAAAGCCCGTAGCAAGAACGAGCAAGTTTAGAGAATGTTTCCTCCCGGCCGACCAGACCATCCTAAGAGTGGCCCCAAGGCCTATCAAGAGCAGGCCTGGCCGACCAGGCTACAAATGAAGCCTCAAGGCCAACCAGGAGCCTCTGTAGAAGAGCCCTGAGGCCTTCTGAAGTTATTCCAGAGACCCTCTGAATGTTTGGTGAAGACTAGAACGTCTACAAGAATGAGTTCGTTGGAGTACAAAACATCCTATAAATCAAGTTTGAACAAGTTCAATGGAGTATAGGACTTCCTATAGAACAAGTTCAATAGAGCACAGAATGTTAAGTAGAACGAGTACAGAACGTTTGATAGAATAAGTACAGAATGTTTGCTAAAACAAGGGTAGCAGAACCACGAGAAACTCTAGGACCACCATGAGATTAATTCCATGGATAACCAAGAGCAAGAAGAGCCTAGCAGAATACACGAAGAGCTTGTGTCCAGATAGAAGGTTTTATAACAAAAAAAATCTGGAGCATACACCCTCGGTCGGTAGAGGACAGGAGATCCTGCCCCTAGACGAACAGCCTATAAAAGGGCCTTTTGGCCGAGCAGGACTTCCTCTAGGTTTCCCTACAGGAGGTACTGCAGAGTCCCGGCGAACCTCCTGCGATTTTTTTTGATTTTTTTTGCAAAAATAGGGAAAAATAGAAAAAAAATCGAATTTTTCAAATTTTCATGATTTTAAGATTTAACCCCGATTAGGGCTGATTAGTGAGATTTAGTCCCGATTAGGCCGATTAGTGTATATTGATAGGATATAAGCAACCTGGCTAGGACCCAACCTGGACCTAAGGGATAACAGGCTGAATTAATGGACCAAGACACCCCTCACCTAGAGCAATCAAGTGGAGTTTCAGGCTCAGGTCCAACCGAGGACCTAGGTCATCTCCCAACCAAGATCCAACCCATGACCTAGGTCATCTCTCAGCTGGGATCCAACCCATGAACTGGATCATCTCCTAACTAGGGTCCAGCCCATGACCTAGAACACCTGCCTACCAGGGTCCAGCCCATGAACTGGATCGCCTGCCTACCTGGATCCAGCCCAGAACCAGAATCACCCTGAAGGGGGTCCCAGCGAGCATATGCACACTCCGCAAACCGCCAAGGAAGGGTATCAACAACTAACATATCAGACGAGCACAACACTTGTCGGAATACCGTTAGGGCACCCTGAAGGTGGTCCTCCCCTGGACACGTGTATGCAATCCACCAAAGCCAGGAGTCCTCAGCCTCCAAGAACCAATGGCCCTGATCTAGAGGTACCAACCCTCTAAACCCTCCCTTTGGGCTATATATACCCCCAAAGATGAAGGGTTTAGGGGTTAGACACACTTCATTACACACACTCTCATATACACAGCCTATACACACACAACCACCTTAGTCCTCTCTATCTGCATCTTCCCCAACCAGACTCTTATTCTCACACCAGAGGCGCCACAGGGACAAAACCCCCCTTCGGTATTGTTTTGCAGGCGCCCAATAGTACCTACACCCCGCTCTCGGAAGGAAGGTCGAGGCACGGCGTCGGAAGGAGTCGCCCCTTCACCGAAGTTATCATTTGGCGTTGGATTTGGGCGGCTCCTTCCGATGCCATGCCTGGAACTTCCTTCTGAGATCGTGGTGTAGCTGCTGTTGGGCGCCTGCAAAATAACACCGGAAGGGGTTTTTGTCCCCACGGTGCCTCCGGTGTGAGAATAAGAGTCTAGTTGGGGAAGATGAAGATAGAGAGGATTATGGTGGCAGTGTGTGTATAGGTTGTGTATATGAGAGTGTGTGTAATGAAGTGCGTCTAACCCCTAAACCCTTCATCTTTGGGGGTATATATTTCCCAAAGGTAGGGTTTAGGGGTTGGTACCTCTAGATCAGGGCCGTTGGTTCTTGGAGGTGGAGGACGCCTGGCTTGGGTGGATAGCATACATGTGTTCAGGCGAGGACCACCTTCAGGGTGCCCTAACGGTATTCTGACACGCGCCGTGCTCGTCTGATATGTTAGTTGTTGATAGCTGTCATCGTCACGTGCCCATGAACCCTTCCTTGGCGGGTTGCGGAGTGTGCATGTGCTTTCTGGGACCCCCATCAGGGGGATCCTGGTTCTAGGCTGGATCCAGGTAGGTAGGCAATCCAGGTCATGGGCTAGACCTTGGTAAGCAGGTGATCCAGGTCATGGGCTGGACCCTGGTTAGGAGATGATCCAGGTCATGGGTTGGATCCCGGCTGGGAGATGACCTAGGTCCCCGGTTGGATCTTGGATGGGAGATGACCTAGGTCCTGGGTTGGACCTGAGCCTGGGTCTCTCCACTTGATTGCTCTGGGTGAGGGGGGTCTTGGTCCATTAATTGAGCCTGTTATCCCTTAGATCCAGGTTGGGCCCTATCCAGGTTGCTTATATCCTATCATTTTCCCCCACTCCCTTACGCAGATTGTCTGGATGAGGGAGTAGAGTATTTTCTCATAGTTATTGTTTTGGTAAAAATTTATGTTCTTTGCTGCACCCGAATCCGGGTCTGGTGTAGTAGAGGCAGATAAGGAATAAGGTAGATGAAATTGCTCCTTGTAAAAAATTCTTGTGGATTGATGCCCCCAATCCGGGTCTGGTGTAGTAGAGGCATATCCGGATTAAGGTAGATGAAATTGCTCGTAAAAATTTCTTGTTGTTTGTTGCCCCCCAATCCAGGTCTGGTGTAGTAGAGGAAAATCCGGATTAAGGTAGAAGAACTTTGCTATTTTTGAAAAAAATTCTGCTCCCTGATTGCCCCCCCATCCGGATCTGCTATTGTAGATGCCGATCCGGATTAAGGTAGAAGAGTTTTGCTGCTTTAAAAAAAGTTATGCTCCCAGGTTGCCCCCAATCCGGATCTAGTGTTGTAAATGCCAATCCGGATTAAGGTAGAAGAACTTTGCTATTTTTGAAAAAAATTATGCTCCCTGTTTGCCCCCTAATCTAGATCTGGTGTTGTAGATGTCGATCCGGATTAAGGTAGAATATTTGTGCTGTTTTAGAAAATTTATGCTCTCTGGTTGCCCCCAATCCGGATCTGGTGTTGTATATGTCGATCCGGATTAGGGTAGAAGAGTTTTTCTACTTTAGAAAAATTTATGCTATCTGGTTGCCCCCCAATCTGGATCTGGTATTGTAGATGCCAATCCGGATTAAGGTAGAAGAACTTTTGCTATTTTTGAAAAAAATTATGTTCCCTGTTGCCCCCCCAATCCGGATTAGGTGTAAGGGATACCAATCCGGATTGAGGTATAAGAACTTTTATTGTGTTTGAAAAATATTATGCTCCCTGTTGGCCCCAATCCGGATTAGGTATAAGGGATACTAATCCGGATTGAGGTAGAAGAACTTTTGCTATTTTTGAAAAAAATTCTACTCCCTGTTGCCCTTAATCCGGATTAGGTGTTGTAGATGTTAATCGGGATTAGTGTAGAAGAATTTGGTTGCCTTGGAAGAATTTCTCCTCCTTAAAGACCACTGATCCGGGTTCATTAGGATCTTGGTAGGTCTTACTGATCCGGGTTGAGGGCTTTGAATTCTGAAAAAAATGGGAATTTGTAACGGTTTTGATCATCCCCCCCCCCCCGATTTTGAATTTTTGCAGTTACTTCCCTAGGAAAATGCCCCATAATCATTATGGGGTTTAAATGTGCTTTTATGTATATATACATACAAGTATATATATATATAAATTGTATTTATTTTTCCTTTTGTAACTGTTTCCTCTGCCAATCCAGGTCTGCCACGTGGCAGAAGCTTCTCTCTCTGTCTCTGTATAAAAGGCCGAACTCCTCCCTTTTTTCTTTTTTATTCTCACAAAAAACTGAACAGTCACTTGTTTTCCCTCTTTTCTTCTCAAAAATTTTTGAAGGGCTGCATTTTCCGTTAGATTTCTCCGCCACTGCTGCCGCCTATCTCCGTTCGTTGGCTCTCGCTTTCTCCGATTGACTTGTAAAGCTTCTTTTCCTTGCTTTTTCAATTTGTTTCTCCATTTTTCTTTTCGAGTTTGGTACTTTTCTCCAAATTTCTGCACACTCCAATTTGGTTGTGGATTCTCCGTATTTTGGTTTGTTGTCGTAGCGGATTTGTTTGTTTCTCGCTTATGCGTGTTTAGATCTGCGTTTTTTGGGTTTTTTCGGCTTGATTTTGGTTGGGTTTTGTGTCAAATTTTCTGGGTTTTTTAGGTTTGTTCTTCGTGTTCTTGTCTAAAATATATGTATGTATATGTGAAAATCACATGTTTTGCTGTTTGATTTTCGGGAAAAATGTTTGTGGTTAAGGGTTTTGATATGATCCGGGTAGGGGGTGTTAGACCCGGATCAAGAACAATTTACTTTGGTAGAACTGCATGTGATAGAAGTTTTCAAGTTTTGTATTGGTTGTTTGGATCCGGATCTGTGTCAAGGTTCAAAATTTGGGTCCATGATTGTTTTCTCCTACCCGTGTTGTGTTTAAGTCTAGTATATGTGACCCGAGTCGTTGTATTTTCTCTTAATGATCCGGACCGCTTAGTAAGATAAATAAAATATGTAGGGCCCAGGCTAACTAACCTTCATTTTAATAGGTATATGGTCCGGACCAAGAAGCGGGCTAGGAGAGTCTTTAACTGCTACCCAAACTTTTCTGGTGATGAGAGCGACTCGGATTCATCTGGAAGAGCACATATCCGGGTTGAAATGGTGAAGAAAGGTTCCGGGTCCGCTGAAATAATTACTAGTTTCCGGTTCAAGAGGCTTCCGGAAAACTCGGTTCTCTTTATGCCCGAGGGCTGTTGGACCAATATTAAATATCACTTAGTCAGAAAACCAATTGAGTTTGAGAATAGCATCTACTCTGGCCAGGTTAGGTATGAGAAGCAGGAGGATGACCATCCCGGGGTATTTGACCAAGTGGCTCTTGAGAATGCTTTTTCCACGTTTCCCATTAGCCAGGATCACTACCAGCTGAAGGATTTCTATGCGGAGGCTGATCCGGATGATATGGATATGGCAATTCGGGTCGCATTTCAGCTAACTCCTGATGTAGCTTGGAGGTGGCTGGAACCCCACGAGAGGATTTACCACCGTCCCTTTGACGGATTCGTCCCGATTTGGCTAGAGCACTTGAGATTCAGGTGAAGTCCCCGCTGTCACATGTTTGTCAAACATCTCTATAAACATGTTTACAAGATTTCCCCGATGCAGATCACCTCGAACAGTATTAAGTCAATGACCTGGTTTATAGCTTGTTATAACAAGTCCGGGCTCCTACCCACCTTCAAACTTTTCCATCAAATCTTCTATCTCTCCAAATCAAGTCAGAAACCTTTCTACGAGCTTAGATTCTAGGCTGCAGAGTGTGGTTATGGCCCGGGTGTGGCCAAGCACTGGAACCTTAGACTGGGAATGGGGAGTTAATAATGTTGAAGGGCTTTGACATGGCCTTTCTGCCCTACTTTACCCTGGGAGGAGTTCAAACAAAGTTTAATCCTGCAACCTTAGAAGGGGAGGCTGTGACCCAAATAAAGAAATTTTGCGGTTGTCTCGGGTTTCATCCAACCCAAGATACTTTTATGAACCACAAGCTGCTCTTCCAACTCGGTTGTAAGTTTCATGTTAACCCGAATTTCTTTTTTCCTTTTATTTGCATTTAGAACAGAGGATTCAGATTATGTGCCTTGCGTATTTTGGTCTATTTAGGAATAGGAGTTGCTTTAGTTTGATCTGGATTGCCCACCATACTTGGTGATCAGGTTTAGCTCTTCTTTTATTTAACTCAGATTGTTTGTTGTGCATCTGGTCCGGGTTGCTCAACGTTTTTAGTAACCCGGGCCGGATTATTGACTTGTTTTTGCATTCATATATCTGCTTCCTGAATTAGATTCTCGGTTGAATTAGGGGATCTGGGTTCCTTTAATTTTTATTGTTGGTTGCTTGGTCTGGATCACTCGATAACTCGATTTTGACTTTGTTCTTTTTCCCTATTCAGCAGGTTTGCCGCATTATAATCCTTCTTTCAAGGCGATAATGTCCTCTTCTGCCTACGCTGGTGCTTTTAATTCCTTGGGCCTGGCTTTCAAGACCTCCAAGGGAACTCCCGGACATGGATCCGGTTTTGCAGATGCTGAGGGGGGTGCCGAGTCTTCTGCCCCCAGAATATGGTTGATCCGGCCAAAATGCCTTTGACTGATGATCCGGATGTCCAGGATATTTCTGGGGATGAGGCCCCTCCTTCCAAGAAGAGAAAGTCGGCTCCGGGCAAGCCTCCCCGGGGTAAAGCTGCTATCTCCAACCGGGTCATATGTGATTCGGAAGGAAAAGGCCCGGATGGGGACCCCGTGAAAATTGGGACCAAGTCCCTGGTTGACCTAGTCGGGTTCATGTCGAGCATCTCCTCTGAAGACGACTGGGATGAGGTAGAGGGTTCCAGTATGGCCGCTGCTTTCAAGAGGGTGACTGGCCAATGGGGGCAGGTAACCTTCAAGCACTTTCTGATTTTCCGTCCGGATTGTACTTCCCTAAGTTTCATGTATTTCTTTAAGTTTCTTTTCTGAATTATTCCAGGTTGGAAGCGCCATATCCATTTGCTCGGATATCGCTTTCACAGAGGTCCGGAAGGCTAATAACATGATCAGAGCTGAAAGGATCCGAGCAGACAACCTGGAAGATGAGCTTGATGAGGCCCGTGAAGGCTTCTGGACCGTGGAGTCCGGGCTGAAGAACCAGCTCGAGGAAGAGAAGGCCCGGGCTGATGGCCTTGCTAAGGAAGTGGAGAAACTGAAGGCCGACCTGGCTACTAAGGAGGATTTAAACAAGGAAGTTATCATCTCTGAGTTCAAAGCCAGTGATGTTTATTACTTTGAGGTCGCTCAAGCCGGGGTGCCCGAGGTTCGCAGGTCCTGGATCGTTGCTGAAAGGCATATCAAAACCGATCCCCTGGCTTCCTGGGAGAGCTTCATCCAAGAGTTCCTGGCGGCCAAGGCATCTCTTGAACAGGGCCTGGGGGAGCCAGAGCCCTACAATGATCCTAGCCCCAGCTTCTTTTAGATTTTCTTCAGCTTTATTAAGCTTCTCGGGACTTGCCCATATAATTTACTGCTTTCTAGTGTTTCTGCTTCCGTACTTTAATTTTGAACAATTTGTCATATTTGGATTTACACGGATTGGTGCCAATCTGGATTGATGTTTTTAATTTGACTTGCTTTGATAATTTGCTTGTTTGGAAAATATTGTGTTTGTTTAAGCTCTTAATCCGGGTAAAAGGGCCTTCCCGGATGCCTTTAATTTGCGCCTTGATCCGAATCCTATCTTGAATTCTAACCGGAGTTGTGGCTGGCACTTAGAAAATGTTGTGCACAAAAAAATTTTAATCCAGGCTATAGCTATGGCCCCCACCCTGGATTGGGTTTATAGCCGGTGTGGTTCCGGGTATGAAGCCTTATCAGGTTAGAATGATTTTCCTTTGTACAGAGTGGCTGCTTTGGATCCGGATTGTTGTTTGCTTTTGATGTTGGCTTTCAATCCGGGTATGACACCATATTCAGATTGATGTTTGCTTTTGGTTTTTTATTTAATTAGAGAATAGTCTAAGTAAATAATAACTACTTTCTATCCGGATTAGGTTTCCTATCAGGGTTGATGTTTGCTTTTGGGCTTTCAATCCGGGTATGACACCCTATCCAGATTGATGTTTGATTTTGCTTCTTTATGTACTTAGGAAATAATCTAAGTACATAATAGCTGTTTTCAACCTGGATTTGGATGTTTATCCGGGTTGATTTTTGCTTTTTATATTGTCTTTCAATCCGGGTATGACACCATATCCGGATTGATGTTTGCTTTTTCTTCTTTCCGTATTTAGAGAATAATCTAAGTACATAATAGATATTTTCAACCCGGATTTGGATTCTCCTTCCTTCCTTCCGACAATAAACCAAAATCAAGCCGAAAAAACTCAAAAAATGCAGATCTAAACACGCATAAGCGAGAAACAAACAAATCTGCTATGATAACAAACCAAAATATGTAGAATCGACAACCAAATTGGAGCCTGCACAAATTTGGAGAAAAGCACCAAACTCAAAAAGAAAAATCCAGAAATAAATTGAAAAAGCAAGGAAAAGAAGCCTTACAAGTCAATCGGAGAAAGCGAGAGCCAACGAACGGAGACAGGCGGCAGCAGTGGCGGAGAAATCTAACGGAAAATGCAGCCCTTCAAAAATTTTGAGAAGAAAAGAGGAAAAACAAGTGACTGTTCAGTTTTTTGTGAGAATAAAAAAGAAAAAAGGGAGGAGTCCGGCTTTTTATAGAGAGACGGAGAGAGAACCGTATGCCATATGGCAAACCTGGATTGGCAGAGGAAACAGTTACAAAAAAGAAAAATAAATACAATTTATATAGATATACATGTATGTATATATACATAAAAGCACATTTAAACCCCTTAATGATTATAGGGCCTTTTCCTAGGGAAGTAACTGCAAAAATTCAAAATTGTGGGGGGGGGGAATGAGCAAAACCGTTACAAATTCCTAAAATTTTCAGAATTCAAAGCCCTCAACCCGAATCAGTAAGACCTACCCAGATCCAAATGAACCCGGATCAGTGGTCTTCAAGGAGAAAAAATTCTTCCAAGGCAACCAAATTCTTCTACACTAATCCGGATCGGCATCTACAACACCTAATCCGGATTGGAGGCAACATGGAGCAGAATGTTTTTCAAAAACTGCAAAAGTTCTTCTATCTCAATCCGGATTAGTATCCCTTACACCTAATACGGATTGGGAAGAAACATGGAGCAAAATTTTTTTCAAAAACAACAAAAGTTCTTCTACCTCAATCCAGATTGGCATCTACAACACTAGATCCGGATTGGGGGTAACCAGGGAGCAGCAAAACTCTTCTACCTTAATCCGAATCGGCATCTACAATACCATATCCGGATTGGGGAGCAACCTGGGAGCAGAAATTTTTCTAAAGCAGCAAAACTCTTTTACCTTAATCCGGATCAGCATCTACAATACCAGATCCGGATTGGGGTCAACTACGGAGCATAAATTTTTTCAAAAACAACAAAGTTCTTCTACCTTAATCTGGATTGGCATCTACAACATCAGATCCAGATTGGGGGGCAACCAGGGAGCAGAAATTTTTCTAAAGCAGCAAAACTCTTCTACCTTAATCCGGATCGGAATCTACAATACCAGATCCGGATTGGGGGGCAACCAGGGAGTAGAAATTTTTCCAAAAACATCAAAGTTCTTCTACCTTAATCCGGATCTGCCTCTACTACACCAGACCCGGATTGGGGGGCAGCAAACAACAAGAATTTTTTATGAGCAATTTCATCTACCTTAATCTGGATCTGCCTCTACTATACTAGACCCGGATTGGGGGTCAACAAACATCAAGAATTTTTTAAAAGGATCAATTTTATCTACCCTAATCTGGATCTGGATCTACTACACCAGACCCGGATTTGGGGCAGCAAAGAACATAATTTTTTACCAAAACAACAGCTATGAGAAGCTACTTTACTCCCTCATCTAGAGAATCTGCATAAGGAGTGGGGGGGAAATGATAGGATATAAGCAACCTGGCTAGGGCCCAACCTGGATCTAAGGGATAACAGGCCCAATTAATGGACCAAGACCCCCCTCACCCAGAGCAATCAAGTGGAGAGACCCAGGCTCGAATCCAACCAAGGACCTAGGTCATCTCCCAGCCAAGATCCAACCAAGGACCTAGGTCATCTCCCAGCCGGGATCCAACCCATGACCTGGATCATCTCCTAACCAGGGTCAAGCCCATGACCTGGATCACCTGCCTACTAGGGTCCATCCCATGACCTGGATCGCCTGCCTACCTGGATCCAGCCCAGAACCAGGATCACTCTGAAGGGGGTCCCATCAAAAACATGCACACTCCGCAACCTACCAAGGAAGGGTACGTGGGTACGTGACAAAGACAACTATCAACAATTAATATATCAGATGAGCACGGCGCGTATCAGAATACTGTTAGGGCACCCTGAAGGTGATCCTCGCCTGAACACATGTATGCAATCCACCCAAGCCAGGCATCCTCCGCCTCCAAGAACTAATGGCCCTTATCTAGAGGTACCAACCCCTAAACCCTACCTTTGGGGTATATATACCCCTAAAGATGAAGGGTTTAGGGGTTAGACACACTTCATTACACAAACTCTCATATACACAGCCTATACACAAACAACCACCTTAGTCCTCTCTATCTTCATCTTCCCCAACCAGACTCTTATTCTCACACCGGAGGTGCTGCCGGGACAAAACCCCCCTCCGGTGTTATTTTGCAGGTGCCCAACAGCAGCTACATCTCGCTCTCAGAAGGAAGGTGCAGGCACGGCGTCAGAAGGAGCCACCCTGTGAAGGGTTTTTAGCACATAAACGCAGCGAAAACGTAAATTTAAATCTTAAAAAAAATGAAACCCTCCGCAGGATCCATGCGAAAAATAATATTTAATTCGTAGTTCAGTATGTTTATCTTAAGAAGCTTTACGTTAATGGAAAGATGGAGGTCTTTAATGGCGATCCAAAAACGATGAACGGAGATCCTTAGCATCTGCTCCTCAAGTGTGAAGCACTCCAAAAATGATGTAATGAAGGAGGAGGATATGGAGAGAATTAGGGTTTTGTAAATCTTTTTGGTTGAGGCCAAAATAGGGTCTATAATAGTATATTTATAGGCAAAATTTTTAGCTGAAAATTTTCTCATAAAATATTATTATTATTAACCCTTTATTATTCTCACTAATAATTAAAACACCTTTTAATTATTAATCCTTTTTCTAAACTCTTTAGAAATAATTCTCTCACTTGATTGAATTTCCAAAAATTAAATTCTTAATTAATAATATTAAGAACCTTTTCTTAATTAATTTATAATCAATTAAATCTCATTTAATCAATTATTAAATTTTCCAATTAAATATTTATTTCAAAAATAAATAATTATCAACCATTATTAATTAATTCCTCCACCATTAAATCATTCTCTTTTATGGTGTGACCCTGCAGGTTCAATATTAAGCCGGTAGTAGAAATAAATAATAATAAAACTATTTTATCATTATTTATATAAATTCTCTAATTCATTAAATATGATTAATTAATTAATCATATTTATTCTACATCGTGAGGGATACTTCTCAGCATATCACGACTATCCGGATAATACGAATTCACTGCTTAGAATACCAAGAACCTATTCAGTGAGTAGTTACCGTACAATTAATTCCTTCTACCCTGCAATGTCACGATTAAATACAAGGCATGGAACTTGTGTAAAGCCTATCCTATTTAATCACTTGCTTTACCATTCACTATGCTTAGTTCTATTTAATGTAAATTAGAAACTCCTTTCTAATTTCATTCCCTCTTGCCAGAGATTCCTGAACTAGCATAAGTGGATCAACATTGAACATTCTCTTCCTTCACTGGAAGGGGTAGATCCTTTATTCATCATACACAATCTTCGTGTACAAATTCCTATACCCAGTAGGGCCCTTATAATTGTCCCTTGAGACTAAGAACTAAACCAAAGCATAGTTCAGTCTACACAAGATGACCTCAAGTCTAAGGATACTTGTACAACTATCACTATGTGAACAACTGCTGACACGTGAGTGAACTCCATCAGTTGTTCAGCTGTGTGAGTCATGTTCAGTGAACTTATTCTATAATAAGCACCTACATACTAGCTATAGTGTCACCACACAAATGTTTATGAGAACAGACATCCTTCATAATAAAACAAGCATAGTATCTACCGATCTTTGCGGATTATTAATTACCAGTTAGTAATCCTACGACCAGGAACTATTTAAGTTTAGATTTATCATCTTTTAGGTCTCATTATTATGACCTCATCACAATCCATAAAAAGCTTTACTCTAAACTGTGGTGTATCTTATTTAAACATTTAAATAGATAGAGCCCGCAATAAAAACAAAACAAGTCTTTTATTAATATCAATGAAATCAAAACAGATTACATAAAAGTTATTCCTAAATCCTCATACATAATTGGACTTAGGACATATCTCTTTCAATCTCCCACTTGTACTAAAGACAATCACTCTGGTATCTAATACCCATCTCGTCTTTATGACGATCAAAGTGACTCTGAGAAAGTGGCTTTGTGAGTGGGTCTGCTACGTTGTTATGTGTGTCAACTCTCTCGACGTTGACATCTCCTCTTTCAACAATCTCCCTAATCAGATGAAAGCGCCGCAGGACATGTTTGAAATTTCTATGAGACCTAGGTTCCTTGGCTTGTGCTATTGCTGCGTTGTTATCACAATACACAACAATAGGCTCTTCAACGCTAGGAACAACTCCCAACTCAGAAAAAAATTTCCTCATCCAAACGGCTTCTTTTGCAGCCTCACTTGCAGCTATATATTCTGCTTCCGTTGTGGAGTCAGCCGTTGTAGACTGTTTGGAACTCTTCCAACTAATCGCACCACCATTCAAAGTAAACACGTACTCTGACATGGATTTGCTATCACTTTCTGATTGAAAAGTAGAGTCAGTATAACCCTCTATTTTCAACTCAGATTTACCACAAATAACAAGAAAAATGGCTTGAGTCATTCGCAAGTACTTAAGGATGTTTTTCACTGCTTTTCAGTGGTCTTCACCTGGATTGGACTGATATCTGCTCGTCACACTAATTGAATAAGCAACATCAGGCCTTGTACACAACATCGCGTACATGATAGATCTATTGCTAAAGCATAAGGAATCTTACTCATACGCTCTCTTTCCTCATGTGTCTTAGGAGACATTTTTTCGGAAAGGGACACTCCATGGCTCATCGGTATGAGACCTCTTTTGGAGTTTTCCATGCTAAACCTTTTAAGCACTTTCTGGATGTATGTATCCAGGATAAGACCTATCATTCTTCTAGATCTATCTCTATAGATCTTCATACCGAGAATGTAGGATGCTTCTCCCAAGTCCTTCATGGTGAAGTTCTTTGATAGCCATACTTTGACTGATTGTAGCATCGGTATATCATTTCCTATAAGAAGTATGTCATCCACATACAATACAAGAAATGTTACCGTGCTCCCACTAACCTTCTTGTAGACACATGGTTCATCTATGTTTTTGATAAAACCAAACTCTTTCATTGTCTCATCAAAATGGATGTTCCATCTACGAGAAGCTTGCCTTAAACCATATATGGTTCGCAGCAGCTTACACACTAGGTGTTCATTTCCCTTGGAAAGAAAACCCTCTGGCTGTGTCATATACACTTCCTCCTCAAGTTCCCCATTGAGGAAGGCCATTTTCACGTCCATTTGTCAAATCTCATAGTCGTAGTAAGCAGCAATCGCAAGCAAAATCCGAATTGATTTTAACAGGGCTACAGGCGAAAAAGTTTCATCAAAGTCAATCCCTTGCCTTTGTTTGAATCCTTTTGCCATGAGCCTGGCCTTATAGGTCTCCACCTGGCCATCTGCTCCAATCTTTCTTTTATATACCCACTTGCACCCAATAGGCTTAACACCTTCAAGCGCCTCAACCAGAGTCCATACTTGGTTGGTATACATAGATTCCATTTCGGATTTCATGGCTCTATGCCATTTCTTTGAGTCAACACTACTCATAGCCTCATTATAAGTCATAGGGTCATCATCATCAATGATTGACAACTCATTGTCATTCTCAAGGACAAGGCCATAATACTTCTCAGGTTGGCGAGACACTCTCCCTGTCCTACGAATGGGCGAGAACTAAACCAAAGCATAGTTCAGTGTACATAAGATGACTATGATGACCTCAAGTCTAAGGATACTTGTACAACTATCACTATGTGAAGAACTGCTGACACGTGAGTGAACTCCATTAGTTGTTCAGCTGTGTGAGTCATGTTCAGTGAACTTATTCTATAATAAGCAACTACATACTAGCTATAGTGTCACCACACAAATCTCTATGAGAACATACATCCTTCTTAATGAAGCAAGCATAGTATGTACTGATCTTTGCGGATTATTAATTACTAGTTAGTAATCCTACGACCAGGAACTATTTAAGTTCAGAGTTATCATCTTTTAGGTCTCATTATTATGATCTCATCACAATCCATAAAAAGCTTTACTCTAAACTGTGGTATATCTTATTTAAACATTTAAATAGATAGAGCCCGCAATAAAAACAAAAAAAGTCTTTTATTAATATCAATGAAATCAAAAAAGATTACATAAAAGTTATTTCTAAATCCTCATACATGATTGGACTTAGGACATATCTATTTCACCCCGCTCACCGGAGTTATCATATATTACACGTAATTAACTCCAATGGGGGCCAATTACTGACTCGTGTGATGAAATAAGCCTCGATTAGGGCCGATTAGCTCCGAGTAGGGCCTGTTAACAGCCTTCACCTATTAATTAACAATGAAAAAGGTTAAGGGGTGATAAACTCTTGCTTTTTGGTCCCAATTAGGAACGTATAGTGTTAAACACTATCCAATTAGCCTATGCAAAGGCCTTAGGTGCGTATACTCGTACTATACATGTCCTTGTAAACGTGTAGGTCACTCCACACTTTATGATAAAATGACAATACCCATGAAGGACCGAAACCCATGAAGGGATGATACCCGAGAAGGGCCAAAAGTACCCCAAGTCGAGAAAATACCATTATAACTTCCACAAAGGCTCGAGCAGTATTCTCGGAAGTTGGGGGAAAGTGATATGGATAGAAAATATATCCTAATGACACATTAAATGTCGCATTAATTACACTTGGGCTTCTTTTCTCTAGTACAAACCTGTTTGGTCCAAGCTCATAGCAGACTCAAGACGACCCATGTAGTCAAGTCCCACCAGCAGAGGTCGTCAAGGTCTACGAACACAAGGTATTCACGGGCTAGGCCGAATATGGCTGAAAGAGCAGAGACATGTATCCTAAACAGACTCAAAGTCCTACACAGAAGGTTCTGGATTTCCTTCCCTTATAGGACTCCTAATCACCATCTAAGTTGGAGACTTGTCCACCAAGTCTCCTAACACAAGTATAACCCCAGACTCACCTCTATATAAAGGGCTCTACCCCTCCTCAACCTAGAACTACGTTTTTGGCTTGATTCTCTACCACACAGAGATACATAGGCATCTTGCAATGACCGATAGTCCCGAACGCGAGAGCAGCCATTGAAAGCTCGAAGCTCACAAACCCTAGCATTAATTACTAACACACTCTAGTTTTTATTCCACAACAGCAATCGTTTGGAGTATCAACACAGGAATATCAATAACATGTGGAAGTGCGCTTCATGTTTTAAAAGTGTAATATTTATAATAAAATTTGGACAGCGTTTCCTCTATATTATTGACTTCCATTCGGACTCAAGCCGACAACAACAATCAACCAAACCACCAACAATTATACCAATCAACTGCTACCAACCAATCTTATCATTTCATGATACTTTAACACGTAACATACCGATAACCACATATACTACTAAATGACACAAATATAACAGAATATCATTAATAAATATAATTACAATTTATTCTACTATTTATCAAAGACTTTACTCATTTATTCAAGAATCTTTCTAGTTCATATTTCAATCCAAGCGCTCTAATTAACAATTCATATTATTTATACCAGTTCATAAATCCATTTTAAAAATATCTTTTAGTCTGATTTTCCACTGTTAATACTTATATGCAGAGACTTTTAAGAAACTATACTGCATCTTTCAACTGATCAAACAAATCCTCTATTATCGATAATATATACAAATTCTTATTTGTTAGATTGTTTAACTGTTGATGATCAACATCTGGTCTCAATCAACACTATCATATCCTGTGAAAATTTATTTGGTATTAAAACGTTACTTCTTACAAGATTTTGCAGTTAGATTAACATTTCTTCATCTCTACTTATGTCTTTCAATAAGGAACCTCAGTTGCTAGTTCATTTCCTAATGTCAAATTCACCATAACTTAGTGGCAAGAGCTGGAAAGCCTAACAATTTCTCAAAACATATATTCGAAATTTATTCGTAATTCAAATTTTTTCGATCCTCGAATCTTCATGACAAACATCTCCCACATAATTGAGATATGCTTCGCCTGCTTAATGTGACGCCCTCCAAATCTGCCTGCTTAATGTGACGCCCTCCAAATCCGGGTCATATATTTTGGGTTCATAATACACACACACACAACATAAAATAATATATATGCAATGACCCTACACTACACATCCACAGATCGCAATAGGTTATAGTATAAAATAAGCCACAACCTTAACTTATATTACATCGTACCAAATCCCAACTAGTTAAACTTATAGATTATATTAAAACATTCTTACAAACTTGCAAAACTCATAAGTATAGCATAAAACTCCTTCTAGCTCGCTTCATCACTCAACTTGGAAATCCTAGCTCGAACACTGGTCTGGGGATCCTCACTACCCACAGTTTCCTTCTTAACTGGAAAAGAACATAAAAAGGATCGCAAGAGTGAGCTAACTAGATCAGCAAGTCATATAAACAATAACTGAGGATAAGCAATGATAGAATGAAATAATTCAGAGGAATCAAGTTTCTTGTTAAGCAATTATTAGAATTGGATATTCACTTTTAATTTTAAAAAAACCAAGGTTAGATTATTGATCAGTCACGCACTAACCCCGAGCAAGGCACGCAGCTTTGCTCTATATACTGGATCCAAGGTAAAAATTGGCCTAACATGACCATGAATCTGGTCTAGCCACAAATCTGGTCCACATTTCGAAAACCATCAATTCTTTAAAAATTTCAATATGATAAACAATATAATTCAATAAAACAAGATCATAATCAAAATTGATAAGACATTTGTCTCAAAGCATTATGCAATTTATGAATATCATAAAGATATATCAAGGTATGTATGAAAAATTGCTTCAAGTCCGTAGAAGAATTAAGTAATAGATGAAGCATGGTTATACGAGGTTTAGTTCTATGATGTTACAAAGTGTTGTAGAATGTATGAGTTATTGTATATTCAAGCAATTCTGTTTCAGTGTTTGGTGTATGGTGTGGATGTATTTATGGAGTAGTGTCGTATTTATATGGTTTAGTATTCGGGACTTCAACAATTAATGGTTCACAATGAATAAGGTTTACAGTTCAAATATGAAATGATCTAGTCAGGGTTCAGAGCTCAAGCAATTTAACTAAATCAGGCTACCATATGATATATCTCAAGTATATTCAAATCGTTTACAATAAAACACAGGAAAAGTCCAAGGTACCTTCAATATTTCAGAAGAAAATTCGGGATTACTTGCCTTATCTCAATGACTTTCACTTTGCTTGCACCCTTTTAACAGTTCTACTCACTGACCATTTTCTTTCCTTTTCTATACCTCGTTTCCTCTGCTAAACATCACAATTATCTATCAATACTCAATCTCGTAACTCTAATCATCAGACAATTGATATAAGCTTCTATATACCCTTCATTTAAGCCAAATCCGACTTATGAACTGAAAATTATGATTAAAACAATCAAACAATATTCACATAGGCATATAACACATCAATCAGGTAGCACATAGCATATAACATATAAGGTATTCGATAAAAAAAAGCAAAGAAGATTTAGGGTTAAAATAATTTTTCTGGAATTTAATACGAATTTTTGAACATTTTTCAAGATTAAAACAGGTAAAAGAATTATTTTATAAATAAATAAAGAAGTTTGAATACCCGAAATTAGCTATAAACTCATTGATAAATAATTATCGAGCATTAAACATAATTTAGAAAAATATTTTAAGACTCGAAATAAATTTTCAGAATATTAAAATCAAAAAGGATAATTAAATCCAATTAAATAATCAATTAAAATTATATAGTACATAATTAAATTAATTAATCAATTAATATTTAAATTAATTGACCAATTAAAGAATTAATTATTAATTAAAATTAATTAAGTAAGAAATTCAAATTTATTTTTTAATATATAAATAATTAAAAAAGTATTTTTGAAATTAAAATAAAAAATTAAACAATTTTTAAAATTAACTTAAAAAAGGTGTAAAGTGTAAATATTTAAAAGTTTATACGAAGGTGTAATCTGTATGTTTTGAAAAATTTGGGGGATAAATGCAAGTTTTACAAAGTAGGGGGATGAAATGGTAATTTCACCATCATCTCCCCCCCTTCTCAATCGCCGTTGGGATTCCATGGTCGTCGTCATGGAGCTTTTCCGTGGCTCGAAAGCTGCCCAGAAATTCACCAAATGTACAACACTTGTTCTACTCGCATCCAGGAACTTGATGGCAGTTTTATTTTTAGCAAAAACACAGCCAAACGGGCACAACATCAATTTAAAGAAAAATGCCGCCGCCGCCCTTTTTTCTGACGAACTCGAACCCGGAATCCAACACCAGAATCCAAGACATGAATCGATCCATTTTTACAAGATCTATCTACTGGTATCAATCAATTTTACTAATAACCCCTAGATAAGAAAGCCCCAATTTCAAATTAAGAACATTCAAGAACATTCAAACCCTAATTTTTACAATTCGGAGATCAAACATAAATTTAAACATGGTATTGAACTCCAAATCAAGCATATGATATACCAAGATGATCATAATTTGATTCTCTACATCAATCAATCATCAAATCGCACAAATAACATCAAAATCAAAAGCCCTAATTGAATCCTAATTAAATTCAAATTTAAATAAAATTATAGAAAAAAGATGGTGATCTCAATAGCCCCAATTTCATATGATATTCACATAATGTTCATTTATTGTCAAAAATAATTACACTATACATCTCGGATATTACATCCTTCCCCCTAAAAGGATTATGTCCTCGGAATCACCAAGGCAAATAAATGAGGGTAATTCTCACGCATATCATTTTCTAACTCCCACGTTGATTCTTCAACCTTTGGGTTTCTTCAAAATACTCTTACTAGATTTACAACTTTATTTCTCAACACTTTCTCTCTTCTTTCTAGAATATCTATTGGACTCTCAACATAATCTTCCTGAAGTTCTATCGGCTCATTATCTATCACTTGCCTAGAATCTGGATTGTACTTCTTAAGCATTGACACATGAAAGACATTATGAATATGCTCTATATGTGGGGGATAACGCCGATTCATATGCTACTTTTCCGAAACCTTTCAATATTTCAAAAGGTCCAACGTATCTAGGACTCAGCTTTCCCTTCTTTCCAAATCTGGATAATCCTTTCAATGGTGACACCTTCAGCAACACTAGTTCTCCATCTACAAACTGTAATAACCCCAATTTTTGAGAAATTTTGAAACCCTTATGAATAGTGTTTTTGCTGAACGAGAAAACTTTTCATGCCACACTATGTAGGGGTTCTATTATGGATATTCTGAGATTTTATTAGTACTCTATATGGTATATAAGTGTATGTAAAGATCGTCAGAATCCAATTCCGAACACTTTGATTTTTCCCGGAAATCCACTAGATACGGAAAGAATTGAGAAAAAGGTAACAGGATAAAAAGGATTTAAATTAAAGGATTATATGAGAGGATCATAAAAGGAATATAATATATTGAGAAAGGTTAAGGGAACCTAAGTAATAAGATCCCGGGTATGATCCCTCAAACGATAAACGAGAACGAAAGATAAGCGAACCGTAAAACAAATAAGTGACCAAGAGACAAGCTTGTACAAGAAGCCAGGGATTGTGACATCATCAAACCACAAGGTGTGGACAAGGGATTGTAAACCACACAAAGTTCAAGGTTAGAAGGGTAATTAACCAAAAACAAAACCAAAACAACCTAGCTAGCCAAAACAAATCAAAGCAAACACAAAATTTTTCATTCTTCAAACATTGCTCTCGGCTTTTCATCTTTTTCAAAGGAAGAAAAATCAAAAATCAAGTTCCAAGCATTGTTAAATCACAAGGTAATTATCTAAGCTTCCTTGTACATAGATATGGATATGCTATAAGTTTAAGCTCCTAATTCCTTCACAATCTCTTCCAATAAATCAAGGAAGAAGATGGTGAATAGTAACCTTCAAGAAATAACTTTAGTTTTCTTGAATTTTTATGAAAGATTAAGGTTATACAAGCAAGGATCAAGGTTCTTTAGGCATTCAAAGCTCTTGTGTTGTGTTAAAAAGCTTCAAGGAAGGTATAATCTCTTAACCAAGCTTTGTTATTGAATGTTAAGAGCATAATATGAGTATTGTAGTTCATGAGAGGCTTGATGGTTGTGTATGTAGAGATTAGTGAGTTTTGGGATGTTGTTGGATTGGTAAATGTTGTTGTTTTGATTAAAAGAACTTAAGTATGATTAAAGTTAAGCTTAGGCATAAGTATGAATGATTAAATTGAATTGGTTGGGGTTGTTATGATGTGATAAGGATGGATGTTGGTTGTATGTTGGATTTGAGGTTGATTTGGGATGGTTTTGAATGGTTTAAAATATTGGAAATCGCGTAAACATAGCCGTCATAACGTCCGATTTTCTTTAGACTGTTTTTGTGCATAACATTAGGACCCGAGAACCCCCTGCTAAATTATGACAATTGCCATTTCTAGATAGCTCATGTTACGAGCTTCGTTTTGATATGTAGTTCGTTCGATTCCGATGCACGGTTTAGGAGAAACGACCGTTTCAAGTAACGGCATTTCGCGAACGAAACTTTTCCCCTCGCCTTACTTTGAAACATAGGTTAAAGACCAAAAAGGGTTAATTAATGTATGAAACATTTATGGTAAGTGTGTTAGGCAGTTGGTAAGACACTCGCGAAGGAATCGCCTTAAAACTCGTAAAGGTTAAATTATTAAAAATGGTGGAGCCGAGGGTACCCGGGTGACTTAAGCAAATCAGTAAGCGCAAAACGAGCGTTAGAGTCTGAGTTGGTTAGAGTATAGATTTACAAGTGACTTTGGTTTAATTCCAACTTACTTGTTGCTTATAGGTTACCAGACTCGTTCCGAGCCATTCGTAACCCCCAGTCGCTCAGACAAGTTTTCTACCCGTTATACTATTGTTGTGATGTATATGTGTATATGCATTATCTTGTGATAGATGCATGTTAGTTAATTAGCAAATGTTGCGATATATTGAAGCATGCTGATATGGTATATATATGCATGCTTGTTTCTTATTCTTGCCATATATATCTGTTGGTTCAGTTGATAATACCTATGCTAGAGAATAGCAGTAATTTGCATATACCCTTAGTATAGGGACCCAAAGGTGAAAACATTTTCTAAAACCGGGAGTCGAGGATCCCGAGTAGATTTTATATATATATATATATATATATATATTTATATATATATGGTTATAGTTTTCAAAACTATTAATCGAATAAGGTTTATTCGATAACTTTATTTTATTAATGAATATTATCTTGAATATTCATTCGAGGGCTTATGACTCCTTTTATTTTATTAATTGAATATTATTTGAATATTTATTCGAGGGCTTATGACTCAGTTTATTTTATTAATTGAATATTATTTGAATATTCATTCGAGGGCTTATGACTCAGTTTATATTATTTAATGAATATTATTTGAATATTCATTTGAGGATATATGACTCCGATTATTGCTGAGTTATATTCTTTATTTTATTAAAGAATAAGGTGTTAATAATCAAACTTATTTTCGATTATTCAAATAAAGATAATACTTTCATATAAGTGTATCTTTGGTTATTTAATACTCGTTTCTAGTATAAGTTTTAATACTTCTACTTCAATTATTTTTATAAAGATTATTCTTTATGGGAATATTATTTAAATAATAATATTCAGATATTTTCTAATATATCGGGACTGATTTATTTCATTAAATCAGCTTTACTCCAAACATTCTTAAAAATGTTTTCGAGTCTTCAAAATGATTTTAAAAGTTAGAGCGGATCCCAAAACTCGTTTTCCGATTTAAGATCTTCCTTACGAAGGAGACTTGAATATTCGCTCAAAATCTTGGGGATCCGGCTCTGTGGTGTATTTTATATTCGCAACATGGTTGCTGTTTTGAGAAAACAATTTGATTACTTGCCCAATGTTCGGGAAGTAAGTCCATCTGATTGAGTCGGCATAAGCGACAGGCCGGGGTACGGTCTATGAATGTGTAAGTGGCTGGGTGGTAGTCCATCAACGCGTGAGTGGCCGGGTAACGGTCTAGCGCGAGGTCCTAATGCGGCCAGGGTGATGACCGGTGAGGAATTCATCCATCTACAGTAGAAAAGGTTACTTATTGGTATCTTTGCCTGATCAGCAAGATATCTGGTTTATGCCAAAATTCTTTTCCTTCCAAATTCATTGGATATTGCAACTCTGTTCATACTTTACATGACAGAGGTTTTCAGGAAATGTATGGGAGATATATATGAATATATTTATATATTGGGACTTAATGAAGTATCTCGTAACTTCATTATTTATAATGATATTCAAAGATTGAATCTATTCAAATCTTGTCTTGTAGTCTCATCTATGTGATGAACCTTTGAAACTGATTATAACTTGAACGGGGGTAGTTCAAGTAGTATTTGGGAAAGATATAAGTATTTTGGTGTATCTTGTAACTTCATCTTTTAAACTTATATCTAGTTAATGATTATCTTATGCATGACAAAGATTTTCATAAAAACGTTGAGACAAGGTTAGATATATGAGATCACCTTGCAACGATATTTTTATACAGTTATACACTGGAACTCTGTGTATATTATGCATGGAAGAGGACTTCCAAGATTTTGAAAATTATATATGTATATATACTGAATATTTGCGACTTCATCGCATTAAGATATCAAACTTGGTTCATTTCTTTTGACCAAGACTTTCATGAGTACTATGAGAAGGCTCATATATTGTAAATCATTATACATATTATTTTGGTGGGCTTGCTGCTCACCCTTGCTTTATTTCTTCATCACACAACAACAGTTAGGAAAGATGGCCAGACTCCAGCAGACCCAGCGCAAGCGCGTGGGAAGCGTCCCGCGTCTTCCCGTTGATGTTGTAGCTGCTATAGCTGCAGAGGTAGATCTATTGTAGATCAGACCATCTACTTTTAAGAATCAATTATGTATAATTATAACTTGTGGCAGATAATGGCAATTAACTGTAAATTTATCAAGAAATCATTTTGGGTTGTAATAACTTTTAAATTGTGGATTCAAAGACTTGTACTTATTTAAATTTCATCTCTGAGACTATAACGGGTTGTGGTGTGTGTTAGTGTGGGGTCACAACATAAGGTTATTATTATTAATTAAGTGAAGTGATATTGTGGAAAGAAAGACCGTGACGACCCGGATCCCCGACCCCGGATCTGGGGGTGTTACAGAAATTGTATCAGAGCTAAGCGTTATAAACCTCAGAGATGATGGGACGTTAAGATAATAAGTTCACTAAGATAATAAGAACTCTTGCCAAGTTCATAGTCGGACTACCTAACGTAGTACTGACAGTTAAAACCCTTATGGGAACCCTTATAAATATCGTGATAGGAGCGTAGTTCGTTATCGTATATGGTAGCGGGACTCCGAACCCTGAGGTTGAGGAGCAATAAGGCGATGATGTTTTATTACTTATTGGAGATCAGATTATGGATCCGATAGAGCGTCCTAACGCGGGATCGGGTGATGTTGATATTGAGGATGTAGCGGTTGAGGATGTTGTCCTAGAAGGGATAGTTGCTGAGGAGGATCCCATGGAGGATCCTGACAAGAATGAATAAAGGACCACTGAGGAATTGATGACCATGGTTAGGGAAACTACCAGAGGTAGGATTGGCCGGTCACTACCGGAGGTTCGTTCAAGTTGTAAAGATAGTAGCCCCTTTAACGCGGCTTACTCGTAAGACTGAGAAGTTCGAATGGACAGAGAAATGCGAGAACAGCTTTCAAGAACTGAAGCAGAGGTTGGTGATGGCCCCTATGCTGGCGTTGCCGGATGGAAAAAGGAGATTTTGTGATTTGTAAGTGACGCTTCGCATAAGGAATTAGGGTGCTTCTTAGCACAGCAAGATAATCGCGTCTGCGTCAAGACAATTAAGGTAATATGAAATTCAATATCCCCGCCCATGAGCTTAGGCTTGTGGCAATAGTTTTACCCTAAAGATTGGAGGCACTACTTGTATGGAGAGAAGTGCGAGAATTACCTAAGCCATAAGTGCTCTAGTACATTCTTACGTAGAAAGAGCTCAACATACGCCAGAGGAGGCGGTTAGAGCTAATCAAGAATTATGATTGGGAGATTCTTTATCATTCGGGGAAAGCCAATATGGTGGCTGATGCCCTTAGTAAAAAGGAGAGACTCAAGATGATAATGTCTTTTGGAGAGTTTATAAGAGATTTTGAGAAAATGGAAATAGTAGTGAAGGTAACCGAAGCCGGTACCGAAAAGCTGTTGGAGATTGCAATACAGCCCGAATTATTGGAAAAGATCATATTGTGCCAGAAAAAGTTATGAATGAAGGCAGGGAGCCAACAATTAGATAAAAGATTAATATCGAGAAAGATGATAAGGGAATAATGAGGTATTCCTATAGAATTTGGGTTCCGAAAGTTCAAGAGTGTAAGGATGAGAACTTAGATGAGAGCCATAGTTTGAGGAATAAGATTTAGAGTAAACCCTGAACGTGATAGTCAGGGAGGTCGCCATCAAGATAGAAGGAACCCATGACATAATGGAGTGGAAAATGAGGATTTTAAATTAAAAGATGACCCTAATTATGGGGAGTAGGATGAAACATTTCATACTAAGGAAACAGAAAGTCGAGTAAGGAAAGGAGACCCGAGACGGTACTCCTATACGGCAATTCATGGACCTGTCTAAAAAACAACTTAGACTATTATCCCCAACCACCACCCTGAGGAGACAGTGCGGTGAGAAATTCTTTCAGGACCTTTAAGTCGCTAAGCTCTCAGAGTTCCATGGAACAAGCTGACCCAGCCGAGGCAAGAGCCTGGCTAAAGGAAATATAGGAATTATTTGAGATTCTAAATGATTGACGAATCACAAAAGACTGTTTTTGTCACTACCCTCCTAAGAGAGAGGACCACCCATTGGTGAAAGACCAAGAAAGGAACGGAGCCATAGGTTATGATAAACTGATTAAAGTTCAGCCAATTGTTTTCGGGAAAGTAATTCCCAAGGTTATGGAGAGAGTGTAAAAGCTTTAGAGCCAGAACAAAGGCAGACGAGTATGATGAATTGTGAATTTAAGTTATAAAAGTTGTCAAGATTCGTTCTAAGGGCACGAATCCAGAATGACAGGATGTTGAAATCAATGCTTATGTTGTGTTGGTTCATGAAATAATGATAAGAGAAAGGAAAAAATAAAAAAAAGAAATTGAAGTGGAAAGGAATATAACGGCAATAGAGTTTGAGGTATGATAAGGGAGTTGGGTATGAGGAAACCCTAACGACTCGTAGCAATAGAAATAGAAAAGTATGCATTCGTCAGGATGAGGGTGATTCACCATAAGTTAAAATTGATGGTTGAGGGCATAAGAGATACATATAGTTATCCCCTGTAAGTTGGGAGGATTCGAGGAAACCTTGAGATAATTCGAAGGATAAATAATGAGACGCGGATAGACTAAGGGGATAAGGAAGTAAGAAATTAGGAAAAATTGGATGAAGGAAGTGACCTTCAAGAAGGTGAAATCTAAGACCGGTGGCTTGATACCCAGAAAGGGAGACGCCAGGTATGAAAGATATCCCAACATTGAGGTGACTGTTGAGATAAACAACAAAAGTAAATAAGGAATTATTAAGAAGAAGTTCACGTTGAACACGACCAATATCTTCCAGAACATCCTTGTTATCGTTACCAATTAGGAAAGACAAGCGGATAACCGTTGTTATCTTTTGGAGGCCATGTGGATTGACCTTAACTTGAATAAGGATGCTATTGTGAAATTCGGTTATAGACTATCGAGGTGGAAATGACTGAATAAGATACCCTTATCAGGGATATATGACTTTATTTATCCATGGAAGGATGCTTGTACCTTTTTAAAGGTGGAATTAAGGATAGAACATCAGTAACTTAAAATGAATCCTAGGGGAATGCATAAAGGTTGGCATTTCACCCTTAATAGGGATAGTATGAGTTTTGACAGTATGAATTGGAAAGGATTAAGGTAATAATAACCTTTAAGGATCAGTGGAGAAATTTTTTCAGAAGTATATAGACAATGGTTCTAGTATTAGTAAATGGTATTTTGATATGCCCTGTATATAGGGAATACAGGAGGAACGATTGAAGGATAACCTTAGAGGTTTTACAAGGAGAAAGGAAATATTCGAAATTCTCAAGAATAAAAATGTTGATAAAGGAAAAAATGACATAATTATAATGATGCCAAGTGGGGCACGTGTTAAACCACGAGAAGTATGGATCGAACCAGTAATGGTCGAAATTGTTCAGGGCAATTAGGACTTAAGATAAAAATGTTCTAAGTATGATTGAGAGTCAGTCTTGACAGTGATTAGCCTCTAAAGAATGAGGCAATAACTTATGGAAAAATGGTGATATTTTTTTTCCCATCTGATTTTAAGGAAAACATCTTCACTCAAGCAGTGATCGGAAATAAGGTAGAAAATTTATTTGGAGGTGGTTAAAATGACATTGACTGTAAGGAAATTTTACTATCAGGAAAGGCCAAAGAGGTGGCCGACACTTTAAA